>NC_053405.1:21949259-22036759 GCF_016859285.1 Xiphias gladius | reverse complement strand
CTAAATGTGCACACACTCCCGAGCTCCCATGCACTCATCATAAACTGAGCAACAGATCGCCAAAGCCAAGAAATTTTTATCTTTTTTACTGGATTGGGAACAAACCTCGAGCTGAACATGAAACACGAGTATAAGAAGTCTGACAAAGCAAAGTTTACAAAAGTCTACAGGTTCAGCCCGTCCATTTCCCAGGACTCTCTCAAAACATTGTTTTCCAGTTTTGACAGTTAGTAGTGTGTGTGTGAAACAAACCGCCTGTTTCAGCTAGAGAACTGCAGCTCTCCGAGTCTGTTTTATTTTGACTGTATCCTAGCAACAGAGCTGTTTCTGCTTACTTCTTTCTCCACCCTGTGGCCCAAAATGCTCCAGGCTGCTCTTCCACGTGTGTGTGTGTGTGTGTGTGTGTGTGTGTGTGTGTGCATGTTACACATCTGCTTTGCATTGTGGAGGATCTCGCATGGCTGCTCTCTAAGCCCCTGATTCTGTTACAGCAAGCCAACGAGACGCAGAGGCAGCGCACGGTGGAGGCTGTGGTGGAGTGGGTGTAAGGGGTGAAGATGGAGAAAGAGAAAGCAAAGAAAGGGAAAGAGACAAAGGGGAAATAAGAAAAGGGGCACTATAAAGTTGGGGCACATACGGAAAGAATGTGACTGCTTCAACAGAGGAGAAAAAAAGGTGGTAGGGGGCTGTAAAAGTTTTCCAGTTCTTCATAAGAGCAGCAGAGGCTCCACACGTTGCCTCCTGCAGGGGTAGGTGAGCGGTCGGGCGGGGCTGGCTCACACTGCTCGGCTGGACTGAACCATCATTTGGTATGCTAGGTGAGGCTCTGAGAGGGTGGGGGCCGGGATCGGATGGAGATGGCTCGTTGCTGCCAAAAGAGGAGAACATCAGAGAGGGGAAGCACTAATTCAAAGAGAGGGGTCACCGGGTTTGTTTGGCTGCTGCGACAGCTGCCGTGTCTGCACGACTCCATCACCTTTTAATCTTTTACTCCCCTCTGTCTACCCTTTTATTCTCCACTTGATATCACCTCATTCCTGTGGGCGTATCCTCATCTCGATAACCCTGTCACACCTATGACAGCTAATTATTGGGCTTCACTTGGTGATTATTTATTGCACGTGAGAGATGAGGCAGAGAAGTGGAGGAGAGGTGAGACAAAGAGTGAGCTTACATGAGAAATGGCTGCTGTCAGTTCCCCATTGCAGTGAAACATTTGGCAAGGGCACCGAACAGGCAAAGCTTTGGGGCTGTGTATGGGTGTGTAAGGGTGTATGTGTGTGTGTATGAGAGAGAGGGAGCAGTGAGTCGTCTGGCATTAACCCAGGATATCAACTTAGGGTGCTTGAACTTTGGAGAACCGAGGCACTGCCAAGAGAGAATTGTGTGCTCATAAAAAGTATTATACAACAGCTGTGGTGTGTGTTTGCATGTGTGTTTTGTGCAATTGCATGCTTATATGTACGTGTGTGTCCGAGTATGTGTTCCAGCTAAACCATGTTGGAAACTGTGTACTACTTGAGAGTCTTTTCAATCAAACTAAAGTGGGGAAGAGAGCGCCAAGAGAGCACTTTAGCCTGGAGATGAAGAGTGATGAGAATAGACCCATAATTACTAGTGAATCCTCTCTGTCCGCAACCTTCAGCCGAAAACGCTGATTGTATGTGTGTGTGTGTGTGTGTGTGTGTGTATGTGTGTGTGTCTGTGTGTCTCTCATACATCTCACTACCAAACTCTGAATACTAAAGCCTACATGCATGCTCTACAAATGCCATGTTACGTGTCATCCATGAGCTGCTGCCTTCACGTACATGCTGACACATGCTCAAACGAACTTCAATGCCTCAAATCCAATCAGTTTTAGAGACAAGAAAGGCAAAAACTATTATGTACTATTCATTATGTGTGCTTATAATGCAGACACATATTATGATCAGTTTTACGTTTTTCTGTGGCCTCCTCCTCCCACTCTAAGGTGCACTCTAGGACCCTACCGTGACTTTAAACCTCTATTAGTTTGGGAAATCACAGTTTAAAGCATTCTTCAGACTTTATTACACTGTACTATACAATATTATAGCAACTGCCAAAAAAACCATATAGCACCAACCTGAAAACTCTACTTCAAACAGCCTACCATATGTCTAGCAACCACCTAGAAAAATCTTAACCACCATTTAGTAACCTACTTATAACAACTCAGCATTTAGCATCCATATTTTGGAGACCAATCAACCTCCCAGTTACATCTAAGCAACCACAAAGCAATGTATTAAAAACCCTTTAGTAAAATGGTACGTAGCACTTTGAAGTACATAAGCTAGCAAATTTTTCTCAGGCAGAAAGCAGAGAAAGCAAATTTTCTTTAGAAAACGCAGGACTTTCTAGTTTGTTTTTTTTAAAACCGTTCTCTGCTACAGCTTCCCCCTGTTTCTTCTTACTCTCTCCTGATACACTGCTCTTCCAGCCATGCTGGTTTATGTGTTGGCCACAGCCAGGTCATCAAAAACATTACCGGAGAGTCTGTCTGCATTCCCCTGACTTAACTTCTCCAGCACCTTAACTGTCTGAATGTGTGTGTGTGTCCAACTGTTACTGCCTGTCTGGTTAAGGCTCTAACTATAACTTATTTTATGGGCAGATGTGATCTGGAGATATTTTTAAATATTATACCTAGCAATGTGGCTTTTTAAAGTTCTCATATACACATGCATGCACACACACGCACCCACATGCACGCACAGTTTTGTGTTCAGACAGACACATGGATCCTGTTAATTTCCAGGTGGGTGTGTGTGTTCAGAAGGTCTAGTTCAAGACAAAAATCTGGTCCTTTTCCCTTTTTGACCTCACACGCACACACACACACACACACACACACACACACACACACACACACACACACACTAGAATTCTGGTATGACTGATTTGTCGGGACACACAGAAAAAAAGCAGGAGGGACGTAGTTGCGTCTTGATAAGTGCTTCTACACTTCTCGACTTGTGAGGACTTGTCCTCTGTCCTTACAGAGTAAGCATGTATACCACTGAGGTCTCCTTATATTTGAGAGAAAACAACAAACACGCTCAAACACAGACTTGTAGGCTAAAGGCCTGTGGGCAGTAATATCAGAGACAGTTGGTGTTTTTGCAGCACTTAGCAGCCCAGTATTCCCTTACCACAATAACATCCAATCACCTGCCAGCTCCTGACTCCTGACCTCTGCTACAGAGCCGGGGATAGAGGGGAATAGAGTGCATACCAGTGTGGGGTAGGGTGGTCCACAAGCCACAGAGTTGAAAGGCTTTAGTTTGCCTCCAGGCCGGGAGACCTCAACAAAGCCTGTAACCTCGCTGCAAACACAAGTGATTAGAGAGAGAGGGAGGCTGTTAGCTGTTCATCAATACACTACATTAGGCGGGTACATGGATGACTGTCTTTTCATTACATTTGTGGATAGATGAACCTCCCTAAGGGATTTCCCCTCCCCTCACGCCACTATTTCTGCATCTCGCCCTGCTCCTCATCATCCCAGCTAACCCCCCACCCCCACCCCACCCCTTTTGAAACACACAAAACCCACGTATCCTACATCCATCTTCTCTCGCTTTTCTTTTTCTCCTCCCACTTTCACACCATCTTGCTTCATCAGCTCAACTTGCTCCATCTAGAATTTGGGTAAATCATACCTGAAAGTAATTCTCAGCATTTTGTCCTGTGGACTTGCCAGTTCTGTAAGTGGCTAATATTTCTGGAAATCTCTGGTGACTTATAACAAATAAATGTGACCGAACTTACTCTTTCATAATTTCTCCATCTTCCTCTTATCTATCAACCACTCTTCTTCCTCCTCCTCTATACCGTTTTTTACTTCTTTTTGTCTGATCTCAACATTTTATCCCTCTATCTCTCTCCACCCTGGCCATTTAAAACAATAAGCTAAATGGAAGATAGCCAATGTATCGGATTGTATTGTAAGCAATTACCATGAAATAAGCCTTTTTATTTCATTACCGATATGCCCAAGGGCACACACAAACACACACACACACACACACACAAACAAAAACACACTTACCCCATGTGCACTCAGGCCTTGAGTTTTATAAGAGTGGTAAAGAAGTGCATTGGTTAGCGGGCACATAAATTCATTAGCCACTAAACAGCACTGGATAATAGTGATGTGTTGATGGGAAAATGTACCATTTATGTGAGTTTGTGTGTGTTTGTGTGTGTGTGTGTGTGTGTGTGTGTGTGTGTGTGTGTGTGTGTGTGATGGGAATCTAGCTCAGAGACCAGAGGGAAAATGGTGATTGAATTCTGGACCATTCTCATGACTCAGTACTTTATGGGGAGCATTGCTCCTTCTCAGAACCACTAAGTGCAGTCTCAGTTTGTGTAAGTGTGTGCGCGTCTTCTTCTTTATACATGCATGCAGACTCACAGTCCTGTTTAGTAACACTGATGCTTTATCAGCCGTAAAGACACATTTCGCCATGCTGGGTACATTTCTTCCAATAAGCATTTAGGCTGAACCCTTTGCTATTTCCTGTCATATACAGGCACATGTAAGGATGTTGCCAGCAGCTTTGTAAAAGAGTGAGGAGGAAAGTCATCACTTACTGTTTCCAGTCACTCAGCAGAAAAAGACTCAACTAGAACTCCACTATAAATTTTCGGACAAACGAGCTAAGTACAACTGCTGGCACAGAGAGGAAAACATTCCCATTGTCCGTGACTTATGAATTGTTTTTATTGTGGGTTCATCCGCAGACTAAACATGCTGCTACTGCCCTGGCTTTGTCGCTATGTGGAGCTAAACTGGGAAAATAAAGATTAATTTAAGGAAAAAATATTAAACTACAGTGCAAGCAACACCACCAAGCCTTTAGGTCCTGATTCTCTCTTTTCTTTCATTGTCTTGTCTGCTGAATTATCGCTGTCTCTCCTTGCCCTCTGTCAGCCCTAAAATTACTGTGTGTGTGTGTGTGTGTGTGTGTGTGTGTGTGTGTGTGTGTATACTGTCACTATGTGCATGCATTTATTCTGCATACGCTGTATATGTGTTTTTACAGGAAGTATAAGGATGAGGGAACAAGATTAAGCATTCAATAGGGAGAGTTAAGGTTAGGCTTAGAAGTGAGGAAATCAATGAAAAAATGAAAAAAATGAAAATCAATGAAAGATCCATATCTGTTTGAAAGGTATCAATCAAGTGTGTGTACGTGTGTGTAGTGGGGTAGAGGGAGGGTAGGGGGAGGTTGGATTGTATCCCTAGAGCAGCAGCTGTCAGTCTGATGGCCTCACTCCCTGGCTCCATGTCCCCAGCCCAACGTGTCAGAGGGGCTAACAGGGGCTAACTGGATATAAGTGAAAGATTAAGCACCTGGACGTCACACAGAGCAGCCCGTCCGCCTTGACATGAGATGGATGTCATCACCTTGATAAGTGATGTGGGAGGGTGATAGAGGGGGGGGGGCTGAGAGCAACAAGAGGAGGAGAAACTCTAGGGAGTGAAAGAGGTAAGATACAGTAGTGAGGTTGACGTCCCAGCCAGGAGGAGGAAGGCAGCGGCTATAGGAGGAGGAGGAAGTTAGTGTTGGGTGCGTTGTGTCCATGTCCAGAAAGCCTGTAGAAGTAACAAAAGAGGAGAGGAGAGGAGAGGAAAAGAGGAAATGGAGGGAGCCCCCCCCCCCCGATTGGCAGCAGGGTGCCATGTCATCAAGCTGAGGGTCACACTTCTGTGCCACAGTCTGGGCCTGCAGTCAAGTTCAGCAACTTGAGGTTCAGCATTGTCACTCACTAGAGTATCAGCTGCTGTAGCTCTGCCAGTCTGCCTGTCCTTCCGCTTCTCCTCCACTGACCTGTCTGTTTGTGTAATGAAAACAGATTTAAAAAAACTTTAATCTACAGTTTTCCGGACGATTTGTACATTTGCATTACATACTGAATATGAATATCATCTTAGCTTAATAAATAAATGAAAAATGGTTACTTTTGAGTGATTGCCTTTAACAGTCTTTCTGAATTCACTGATAAAGACGAAAGGCGCAAGTATACTCAGAACTTGTCGGATGGTCAGATAGCTTTGGAAACACCAAAGGGGGGCTGTGTCTGACAGTTTCTGTAAGTTTGCGAATGTGACGATCCAACCTTCACACCCACTTCGCACCGGGATTGGCCAGTTGTGTGGGGTAAGCAAGGTGCCAGGATTTGTCTCTTTTCATGTGAACATCCTGCATCTCGCCCCTCTCTGTGATGGCTGGCTTTTCACCCTGCCTTCGAGTGTGGACGTATAAACACTTTGATTTCCTAAGTGGTCAGACAACACCGTGTTCAAACCAGTATTTTCAGAGCACAACCTAGGTGTCTGCAGCCATGGCAGACACTCTGTGAGGCTGTACTTGGTGCTACTTGAAAAGGTAAGGGATCATCGAAGTCAGTAGGACTCATCCTCAGGGATCCATGAATGTCTGTACCAAATTCTTTGCCAATCCATTGAGTATATGTTGAGATATTCCACTTTGACCTGGTGGATGCACTGGCAGAAAAGTCAGGTGATCACCAAAGCCAATAAGATTCGTCCTCTGGGGACAACGAGTGTCTGTACAGAATTTCATTGTAATACATCCAATAGCCGTTGAGATATTTCAGTGTGGACCGCAGTGGTGGGCTGACCATCTGACCAACTTTGCCATCCACTGCTACAATGATTTAAATCTGTGTATATCTATACGTTATTTTTTGCTAATGAAACTAAATGAAATTAAATATCGTCGATAATTTTGTGGATTTAGCAGGAAAAAAATACAAAATAAAAGCACCAAAAAACTGAATAAGCAGTAAAAATAACAAAACAGTTAAACCATGCTGAATATAGAGTGTACAGAAGGATTATAAAAATATATGTTGTTTAAAGATTTAAGGGATGTTGAAATATATATAGATTACAAATAAAAATGTTTGTACAAAGGTGGTGAAGGATGCATGGGCATTTATCTACGTGTCTCTGTGCTGGCATGTACTCTTGTTTCTCTGCCTGTTCTGTCAAACCACCAAGCCAGAACAAGCCAGGTGAACTGCAGAAAGAATTATTTATAGTCTTGTTATTCGTATCTCACTGCTGAGTTGCTCAATATTAATAGCCAATGTTTCCCTTCGCGGCTGCCTGTGAGAGAGAAGCAGGGACGGAATTATTACGTCTCAGTCAAATGTAAAATACAAATCAATAAAAATCCCCCCCAGGATCTTATCTGTGAACGACACAGATACGAAATAACAGAGAGGTGAGATGGATAAGAGTGAGTGGAGAGAGAAGAGCCTGCAGACTGTCCGGTTAAAGAAAGGAGGGGGAAATGCAGCTATGTAAGCAATGCTTTTCAAGATTGGTTGATTTCTGGAGTAAGTGTAAAAGCAGATCTGAGACTTCCTTTCTGTATTGGAGTCTGGCTTCACACAAGTGACAGAATGCGCTTTTTGTTTTTAGGTCAGCACTATCATTAGGGAAGGTGTCCTCAAACCAGTACAGAAACCCTGAAGTGCTTTTCACTCATGGCCTTTATCTATCTCGCCCTCTGTATAATGTCAGCTTTTCTCCTCTCATGCCTGTTCTCGTGGCAGCAGACGAGAGGAGACGCCTCTGTAAATGTTTACTGTATGAGAGTTTGTTAAAGATGTGACTGGAGAGTGATAAACATAAAACATCTGGACACAGACCCAACATCTGCTGCCTGGAGGGAGGTGGATGGATCGAGCAAGGCCATGAGAGAAACACTGAGGGGAACGAACAGAAAAGAAAACGAAAACAAAGTGGGAAAAGGAGGGAAAAGTTAGAACAGAGGACTGGAGCGCTGCAAAAATCAACTGATGCTATTCCCCTGACAATGTGACAAAAAACTTTACTGAAAATGGCAGCGTGAACATTTCTGTCTCTCCTTCACTCCGTCTATGTCTTCCTCTCTTTTTCGTAGACAAACAGCAGAAGAACTTGGGAGTCCAGCAACGAGTGCAAGGGTGGGCCATGTAGAGGAGGGAAAACAAAGCCAATGAGGAGCAGATGTTCAAAAACACACACACATAGACACACACTCACTCAATCACACACATTTGGAGCATAGTTGCTGAGACTATGACCACACCCCTTCCACACACACACACACACACACACACACACACACACACACACACACACACACACAAACTTAAGCTGATGTAAAAAAGAGAAGTTAGGGAACACATGAGACACAGGGAAGCATCCTCCCAGCAAGAAAAGGAAACAGCAACTTTGCAGAAACTTTACTACTCTTTCAGTAGCTTTTACATTTTCTTGCGGCCTTCCCAAAATCCCCAACATGTGTGCATATATGTGTCTCTGTGTGTGTGTGTGTGTGTGTGTGTGTGTGTGTGTGTGTGTGTGTGTGTGTGTGTGTGTGTGTGTGTGTGTGTGTGTGTGTGTGTGTGTGTGTGTGTGTGTGTTTCAATCTGATCCATAATCATCAGAGGAAACAGCTGCATGGGCCTGTGTGGGTTGAAAGGGGTGGGGTTTGCAGATAACCTCTGACTTCTCAGACAGGAAGCTTGGAGAGAACCTCAGGAAGTTGCTCTTAGGACTGATGTGCAAAACAGAGCTTGCATGTACTGCAGTGGGGAAAATAAACACAGCTTTCAGGTGCAAAAGCACAATGACGCGAGTGTCTGCTTCAGGGCCTTTCCTTACATGGCACGGTGCATGCGAAAAAAGTGCATTCGACATGTTTGTGGATTGGGAATATGGCAAAACGGCCGCATAATAACGTGGTGTGTTTTTAATATGTGCTAATGTAAGACCTGAACAGCTTTTGCAACACCTTGGCATACAAAGTCATCAATCAATCAGTCAACACCCCATCAAACTATTTGCTATGTATGTTCCCAAACTCTTGAGTGTTTCTCTATAAAAACCCCACCTCAGGCTAGAGGAGGTGGCACTATGCCTGCTTTTCAGAGCCTCTGCACAGAAAGGAAGCAGCCTGAGTAGTTTCATTGTAAGTCTTTCCTGCTGCTCTTGAAAGGCAGAACCCATATTCCACTGTGGCCTGTCCTTGTGTCAGGGATTTCTTTACATCAGTCACCTACAGCACATGTCCAACATGGCACAGTCACAGCTGGAAAATAGGAGTATGTTGGCAGAATGGCGCCCAAAACTGCCATACAGCTGTGAAATGCCACTATGATGATTTATTGTCCAAACAGGTTAACCTCCTGGGTAGCAGTGCATTCCTCGCATGCTTTATGTTCTTCATGTGCAACATCTAAATGTCACTGTCAATATATAATCCACAAACTTTAATCCAGGATGGTTGTAATTTCTGCTACGGGCGTGAGAGTGTAACTGTTGCCACAAAAATAAAGTGCCCTCTTCAACAGAAACAGCAGGCCCGTGAAGCAGATCTATGTGACATGGTGCTCCTTTGATCTGTGAATTTCGTGTTCTGGTTGATAGAGAGAGGATCGCACCATCTCTGAGGCTACACTGGTTTCATTTCTGTGCTCTGCAAAACCACACACATAAAAATTTTATCCCTTTGCGCAACCACATCGACACACAAATGCACACACACGTGGCTGAGGGCGGACGCACGTCAAAAGCAAACAGTGGAATCCAACTCCTCTATAACGTCACACGCCCACTGCTACCCATCATGGCACCCAGACAGATTAAGACACCGCGGCGTTTGTGATGAGCTGAATGAAAGTGTGTGAGTGTCTGAGTTGCTCCTACATCAACTGACAGTGACGTCTGTCCATTCTCTCCACCTCCTCTGTCTCTCAATTTTCTCCATCCCACACACTACACAGACAGAAAGAGCACAATGGGCAGGACATAAGCAGATGTACAGCTGAAATTTAAAACAAATATATAAAATAAATGGGAGAAGAAATAATAAAAAGGGAGTCATTCAGTTCCACTTTAATGACTCCCAGACCCAGAGGAATAAGGCACAGCTGTGTTATCATTGGTGTCTGTACCCAGCTTGTCAAAGACTCACATGCTCTGACACATACATGCACAATGGGTAATTACTGCCAGTTAGCCCACTCATTTATTGCCATTACGCCAAAATGACTTCCTTCACTGTCCGTTTGAATGCACATCAGTCTGGAAATACCATTTAGATATGTGGACTTGACACACTAGACACAATTTAGCAATTAAAGTAAATTTATCAATCGGTTGCATTGTACTTACCACTCGATTTAATTTGTTCACAAATAACAGCAGAGAGGTCCTGACACACGGGAATATGACCTTTATTACCCAAAACCTGCAAACTCTGACACGCAACAGCTCATTATAGTCTGTCCACAGCTGAACAGAAAAAGGTTTGGCATATACTGTGCAGATTTTGAGAACGTGTAAAAAAGTGTATTTAGTGTGCACAAAAGGTTTAAGAGAACTGATTACTGACAGCCTTTCATTGCAGGTCTTAGTTTAGCGGGATTAGTTTTCAATTTTCTTTTAATTTAAAGGAATAGTTTTACATTTTGGAAAATACGATTTTTCACTTTCTGGCGGAGAGTTAGAGGAGAACATCAATACCATTGTCATATCTGTTACCTCAAAAGCTCAGTAATTAAGACATCATATCTCGTTTGTTTAATCCAGCAAGTTAAAACAGCAAGTTTTATGGGGGATTATGTGCAGGACTATTTCTTGGCTGGGACCAGTATCTATAAATAGTCAGGCAGATGATGCTGCATTCACATCATATTGTTCAAACCATAATTACGAGCAACTCCAACTTGTAATTCACAGATGGAGATATCGGGAATTTCCGACACTGACAATATCTCCCACTTGGTGAAAAGAACTACAGACATGTCGACAAACTGTTGTTAGCATAACACAGTCCATGTTGACTGTGGCATTATTAGCATGCCTGAATTTTAAGTAAAGAATTTAGAATATCTTCAGAAATAAATGCAAATTAATTGTATAATCAGAATATCTAATAAAATTTCCAAAGTTACTGAATGACAACAACAACAAAAAAAATGCCTTCATATAGTGAAATTAAAAATACAGGCATAAAACTTACGCTTGACACAATTACTGTCATCCTTTTGATGAATTTGAAATCAGTTCCTCAAACAAAATACAAACCCAATAAGACTCACATGCTTAATTTTCAGTGTTTACATGACCTGAATTAAACAATGAATGATAGTTTTACTGCATAAAAAGGGGCTGATTGTTTCCAGTTTCTTTTTCACAATGGCGAAGACAAGAGCGCTTTCTGAGAGCATCAGAAAGGCTATTATCAAAAAACAACAATTCCAAAGGCTACAAGGCAGTTGCCAAAGAGCCTGAAATCCCTGTTTCAACAGTTTGTATTGTAATCAAGAAGTTTCACAGTCATAAAACTGTTAAGACGCTCCCAGGATGTGGTGCTAAGAAGGAACTCTGAGAGAAATTTGCGAGGGTGGATCCAGATTGTGGAAAAAACAACATGCAAGACATCTAAAGAGCTTCAGGCTGACCTGGAGCAATCTGGAGTGGTGGTTTCAGCTCGTACCATACGCCGCACACTAAACCAAGTAGGGCTCCATGGGCGAAGGCCATGGAGGACATCGCTATTGAAAGAAAAGCAGAAAAAGGCAAGACTGATGTTTGCAAAAACTTTCATAGATAAGCCACAGCCTTTCTGGGATAAGGTTCTAAGGACAGATGGAACCAAATTAGAGCTCTTTGGGAATGCAGTGCATCAGTTTGTTTATAGGCGACAAAATGAATCCAATAAGGAAAAGAACACCCTGCCTACAATAAAACATGGTGGAGGTTTTTATCATGCTGTGGGACTGCTTTGTTGCCTCTGGTACTGGTAAGGTAACACATTTTAGAGCGAAATGTGTTACCCTGTGTAAGAAAACTAGGTTCTGAGGCAAAGGTCTTTGGTCTTTCAGCAGGACAACGACCCAAAGCACACATCCAGCAGCACAAAAGAATGGTTGAAAAATATGGACTGTTTTAACCTGGCCAGAAATTAATCGTGACCTAAATCCCATTGAAAACCTTTGTAGAGAGCTGCCATTGCAAAAAGGACTCTCGCAAACTTAAAAAAGTTTGAATGGATAGTAATGGAAGAGTGGCAGAAAATACCAGCAGACAGGTGCAAGAAACTTCTAGATGGCTACAAGAAACATCTAGAGGCTGTCATCGTTGCCAAAGGTTCTGCAACCAAATATTAGTAAAGGGTATCAATAATTGTGTCTGGGGTACATTTTGTGTTTGTAGTATTTCACTATTATGCATGTATTGTTTTTTTAATTTTCTTTTGTTCAGTAAACGTGGACATTTTATTAAAATATTGTGATTATACAAAATTGGTTAATTTGCATTTATTACTGAAGATATTCTATATCACAATAAAATCGAATATGGACACTAAGCTCATTTGACACTGTATATATCTGGTTTCTTTTAGTATTGGACTGCTACGAATGCATAACACAGTAAAATTATATAATTCAGGCTGGTTATCTGGTGTGACTATAAGGTTAGCACTAGGGCTAACCACCTTAGAATAATGCATAAACATTCCCAAATCAGAATTATGGGAGTTTTTCATGTTCCTGCCATTCTGCGAATATTGCGGGAATGCAGCATAACTCCCTGTAAAACCACCACTTCTTTTTTTATGAAATAAACAATTGTTTGTATCCTTGAGGTCTAACCAACATGTTGCATACATTTCCTTTCTCATAAAACATTCACAAAGCAAATTTTGAAACCTGCCTTGTTCATATCTATTTTTACTTGCTAGCAGTCTGCTTCTTCTCTGCTTTTGCTGGTGCATTGCTGTGCGACTGCCATCCCCTAGATCAGTGGAATACTGTGAAACCAATGGTAGGAATGTGTACAGCATCACGCACATGCATGTGCATCTCCAATGTGCGCACACAAGATAAACAAAATAGTGACCTACTCGTAAAAAAACTGCTCCATAGTGCTACTAGTGGTCAAAAAACTCCATAGGGGACCTTTAAATAGGGGGCTTTAGAAGTGCTAGTAGGCAGAATGCATTACCTCTGGACTAGCTGTTTCCCCTGTTCCCAGTCTTTATGCTAAGCTAACTGGATGCTGGATCACATTTATTTTGCAGGCAGGAAAGTGGTGTTTATCTTCTCATCTAACTGTCAGCAAGAAAACAAACGAGGATATTTCCCAAAATGCCAAACTATTGCTTTAATGGTTTAAAGTGGCAGATGGAAACATCCCCTTAGACCATCAGGACACCAAAAAAAGTGAAAAATTTTATTTAAAAAGATTCACAGGGCAAAGATCTCCAAATGCTCATATACAGTTGAGGATGTCAGCACAATTACCTTTGCGTGCAGAAACCAGGGAGAAGACAGGGTTGTGCAGAACCACTAAAGGCATCTGTTACCCAAGATTTACATGGTTGTTGACCTAGATTCAAAGACAGAGAAACAAAAAGAGAGACACAGAGACTTCTGGACATTCATTATTAAAACAGCTTGCTAAAACACATGACAACACCTTCAAGAAAGACAGAAAAGAGTAGAAGAAATGGTACTGAAGAACAAAAGGAACAGTGAGAGGAGAAGTCAGATAGACTGGCTGCATGTTGTCCTCAGGTAACCTGAGCATGTAGGAGCTGCAGAATGTTTCCCACGACAACTTTCTAATGTCTGCCAACCACAGATACTGTATCTCTTAGTCTTGAGTGGAAACAGAGCTTTCATTATCTGGTATCTCAAAATGACTTGAGAGCTTTTTTTTTAATTAATAGTATTAGTATTAGTAATAGTATTGTAAGTAAATAGTAAGTTGGTTTTAGTAGTAGTAGCAGTATTGTTGTGTATTGGGCTTTCATTGGTTTCAAAAAGTTTACATTTTCATCTTTACATGACAATAGATGTCATTATAAATCAAACTTTGTCAATCAAAAGAACACACCTAGTAGCGTATTAACAAAATAATTTGTCATCACTCCCTTGTCATTGAATCAAACATGTTTGTACTTTAGTACAGTGACTTTATGTAAACCATTTGTCCATTTATTATGTAAAAGTGATGGTCCAATTATTTCACTGCTCAACAGCAGACATGGCTGCCAAAGGTAACAATGGTAGGTAGTAATAGCTGCCAGGTCATTGAGAAAAGCAGGATAGGCTTCCGGCCATGTGGGATGGATTCATATTTTAATGGATATCACCAGACTTTCTACAGCTGCTTTTAATCTCCTTGAAACAGGTAAGTGATCAAAGTGTTGCTCAAGGATACTTTGTGTAAAGGTGTAAAAGGTATAAAACCTGTGGCCTTCCAGGGTGGCCCAACTCTTCAACATTTCACCCTTCAGCAGCACAAAGACATACAAAACGGTCTTGGGAAGTGTCTTGAGAATCCCACAAACCCAATGGGAACCAATGAAGTGCACATCAACGTCCCACAGAGGTGATTCATCTGGCCTGCATACCTAATTCAGACACACAAATATATCTGGGCCTTCTGGCCAGACCACCTGACCTTCGACGCCATCATAATGGTCTGCCTGACAGAGCCAAAACACACAGCCTCAGCAGTCCCATGGGCCAGTCTGTGTTTTCTCAAATATGAACACACACACACACACACGTGCACAGGGTTATACAAACACACGCATACATGCACGCTAATGCATGTGCACACACACAGTCCCAGTATGTGATAAGAGTCGAGGCCCTTAACCTTCTGAGATAGAGGCAGGACTTTAAGTGCAGACGGGATTCCAACTGCTCACTCAATCTCTCGTGTGTGTGTGTGTGTGTGTGTGTGTGTGTGTGTGTGTGTGTGTGTGTGTGTGTGTGTGTGTGTTTGTATGTATGTGAAAAAAGACAGCATGTGCCTATAGGTGCATACACTGGAGTCAGTTTCGGCTGAGACATTTTTTCTCTATTCCTCTCTGACAAACCAGTCTGACTGCACACATATCCACTAAAAACACACAAAACCACAGACACACATGCAAGCATGCTGAAGTAGAGAGGTGATTTGGGAGAGATTTCTCACGGCCAGAGTGCCCCAAGCTACACTGAGTAAATACAGATTAATGATTGGCTTAAAAGCTGGAAGTGCATTCCGCAGAGTTAGCCACTGATCGCGGCCACCTCAAATTCAAATGATGTACATACACACAAATACACACCCTTACTACATGCTGTAAGATCACTATCTCTTCTGAGAACTTTGTAAGAAAATAATAGTTAGAGATTAAGTACTCTCACTGCATACTTACTGGTCTAGGCTGTACATGCTGATTGCTCAGAGACACACAGTCTATTGACTCCTACTGATTTAAGTGCATATAAAGGTCACCAAAATTACCGTGTACATAACATAAAACACGGATCACACACTAAATGATAAGAATCTGTAATACCATGCAAAAGCACCGATAGCAAGTCAGGAACTGTATATGAGCACTGATCTCAGAAATTCTCCTTCATGAGCAGTTACAGAATGCTAAAAAGCTGAGTTTATGACAACAGTCCCTGCTGTCTCTCTTGGTAATTTCAGACCGGGCTTCTTGTCTGTACAGTGATGAATGGAGCATTAGTCGTATGATATCAGAATATAAATTGTGCTGCATATTTAGGCAAGATTTATCTTCCTAGACACACTTTAAACCCCTAAGATGAATTGTATGAGATGGACTTGATGAGCTGAATGCCTCATAGAGCTTCACTACTCCTGGTTTCCATCAGCATGCAGAAGTGCTGCAGGACTGGACAGTACAACAGCTACACTGCTCCTGCATGCAAGGAGCACCTACTACAAACCGATCTGAGATTGCATGTGTGCACAGTATGTTTGTGCAAGCTTGCACATAAATCCTCAAGCAGGCACATTCCCAGTCACCACTTGTATATCACTTGTCAAAAAACTCAGCCTAGTCATAACTAATGGTCAACTGAGGATTCACTGATCACTGATTCAGATTCGCAAAGCACGAACAGGAAGGAAAACTTGAAATGAAATTGGTGTGGCATATCAATTAGGGGAACTCTCTTATCGCCTACTTCAGTCTGCTTCTACTAGCTTGCATTATTCCTGTGACAAGACAAGGGTGGACCCAACAGCGACATGTTGAATCTTTTTTATGTTCTGGTTTTTGATGAGGCTATGTCATAGACAGTGGTGGAAGAGGTATTTGAATCCTTCAATCAATTAATGTTACACTGTAAAAATACAAATAAAAGTCTTGCAAACAAATTTTCCCCAATTTACCCAAGTATAATAAGTAAAATATTATCCTCAAAATGCATTTGCATAACAAAAGTAAAAGTTCTCATCACGCAAAATGGTCCATCCAAGTGTTCTTTTATTCAAGTTCTATGATTGGTTGATTATTACGGATTAGTTAACTTTTGATGTTGTAATGTTAGCTGGTTGGAGGTGGAGATCATTTTAACTACTGTATATACTCTTGGGTAGTTAACTCCATGAGCCAATTTTATGTTTTGTACAATAACAAGTAACTACCTGTCAGATAATTGAAGTGCAGTTAAAAAAAATTACAATATTTGCACAGTATATAAGAGTAAGTAGTGTCTCAAAATTGTGCTTAAGTACAATACTTTTGTACTATCAAGCTATATTATGTATACAGAGTATATACAATACAGTAGTGGAGTAGCAATAATAGTTGCAGGAGATTTACGCATGTCGAAACTACATTTAGTCAGTTACAAAGAGAAAGCAGTTGCTATTCCAGATCTGCATTAGTGCCCAGTTACAGTGTGTGCTCCTGTTGTTAGACAGAACCACTTGTCCCAGCTACTGTTTTCAAGTGCATTTAACCAGGAGACAAAGAGTCCATTTATCTGGAGGGAGGGAGAAAAGAGGAAGGGAGACGCAGAAGGGTGACAGAGGACGAAAGAGAGAGAGAGATATAGGGTTGAAAGCTGGATGGAGAAGGAAGGAAGGAGGAGAAAAAGGCGACCGTTAGAAGAACTTTCCAAAACAGCAGATCCTGGAATGTTGGTGGAAGGTGCCACATAGCTCCAAATATTTGTTGCTCTGTCTGCGTGGCAACAGAACAACCACCATGTTTATTAGCAAATCCCTACAATGATACCAGAGAGTCACAGAAAGGAAACACCCAGAGCAGGAGAATGAGGACTGTGATCAGAGACAGAAATACCATTCAGAAAATAAGAGGGCTGTATAATAAAAAGGGCGAAAAATTCAAATGGGATGAGAGTGAGGGGGAAAAAGGTAAGGTGGTTTGTGAGTTGCATTGTTGACTTAACATTGTGAAATGGAGGTACATGTGCCATCAGAACTACACAAAAAAACACACACTCAAAAACTCAAAGACAGCTACAGGTAGACACAGCAGCAAGTGGGGTAATACTGGGAAACAGAACAAACTTCTGTCAGTCAACTATGTACTCCTGCTTCCTCCCCTCAGCCTCGCCCAATGTAGCCCAAAATAACCACACACACACACACACACACACACACACACACACACACACACACACACACACACACACACACACACACACACACAAGGAGAGTCTCATACAGGTTTCTGTTGAGGTTGCTGGTGTTGCTTTGCTGTCATTGCATACAGCAAAGTGTCCCAATTAGGAAAAATAATGGATGGTGTCCTGTCCACCAAGTCCAGTGTTTTCCTATATTGGGACACACCATGGCAACATACCAAAGCAAAAAAGAATCACAAAACAAAGTCATTTCAAGTTCTTTTGGCTGACGAAGTGAGTTCCTTTGATTGAACCAAAAGTTTGTTTAACCTTTGCTGAGTTTCAATTTTGCTCCTGTGGTTACAGGCGTTCTAACGAAGGCTACAGGCTCCCATGAACACTGAACAGTTAAAGTGAGTCTCTGTAACTTTAAAAGAGAAAATAAC
Source organism: Xiphias gladius (assembly GCF_016859285.1). NCBI lineage: Eukaryota > Metazoa > Chordata > Actinopteri > Istiophoriformes > Xiphiidae > Xiphias > Xiphias gladius. Next base: position 22,018,841 of record NC_053405.1, on the reverse strand, counting down.
ACACTCACGTCGAATTCATGAGTAATAAAACATACTGTCGTCTAAATTCAGTACACTCAGGGGTTTTGCTGCTACATTCTTACTCGGTCTTGTATGACCAGCAGCTTATGGTAAGCAAACTTGAGGTAGGTATTGCTGTGTAAATAATACTACTTGGTCAAGTTACTGACTTGATTACTCCTCTCTACATGTGCTACTGTTACAGTATTTATAAACATTTACCATTATGCTGTATTTGTCACTTGTGGCCACATTGGCCACTGTTTAGAAAAATTACTTTCCTGTACATGAAATAGCAATCTGATCTGATCAAGTTTTGAGGCGTCCTGGTATGTAATTTTAATGCGCATGTGTAAGCCACACAAAATGAAGTATTTTCCATGGTGTTACTAGAGTATAAAGTGGTATAAAATCCCTTGTTCAACAGGCAGACGAGTCTGAGCCCTTTTCCTTACAAACATAAAACCACTCAATATTGATCTGTGATCAGGTTTCATAGTTGCCTCAGAGGAGGGTGGTGAGGATGATCTCGGTGTGCGTGAGTGTACACATGCTTTGGTTTGCCCACGTGTCCATGACAGAGACAATGAAGAGAGGAGAAGAGAAGTCGGGAGATTTGCTTTTTGCAGTTGCATGTCTCTTGTTCAATAGGACTGCATTCTGCCAGATTAAGTTCACTTATACTTATCATATATCCAATAAAGCCTGAATATGATTTAAGCAAAAATATTTAGCACGTGCTGAGTCATGATTTATTTGTGAAAGCCTATCTCTCTCTCTCTGAGTCTTTCTGACAAGCCTGTATTTATGTACTCTGCTTTTCAGAAAGTGCAAAAGAACAAACTTCCATTCTTCCTTCTTTTGGTCTCTCTCAACCACAGACTGAAACTGCTGCTCAACTTAAAACAATCGGTCAGTCCTGTCACTCTCTTCCCCCTCCCTCCTCCTTTTCCTTCCCCCTCCTTCTTCTCTTTACTTTTTATTGCCTCTGAAAAGCAAGACTAGAATGACCAGCAAGTCCAAACACACACTGACAACCTCCCAGTCACGCTTACAAACACAACAACAACACACACACACACACACACAAACACACAAATGCAGCCCAGGAAATACTAAAAACAAAAACACACACACACACACACACACACACACACACACACACACACACACACACACACACACACACACACACACACACACACACACTTTGTGCGGTTGGTAAGGTTCCCCAGCTTGCAAAGGTAAATGGAGTGGAACAGGTTAGCTTTGCTGCCATATAGTGTCGCACCTGTACAAACACAGTGCTTGATCATGGCTAAACATACACATACACGCGCGCACGTACACACACACACACACACACACACACACACACACACACACACACACACACACACACACACACACACACACACACACACACACACACACACATACATACACACAAATAGTCCTCCATCTGGACTGAGGCACTGGTGGGCCTAATAGCTATCGATCATTCTCCCTGGTGACACACTCACACACTCACCTCCCTGTTACAGGCTGAACAGAGCCAGCTGAGGACTCATACAGGTCCTGGAGTACACACACACACACACATACACACACACACACACACACACACACACACAAACGTACACAAACACATACTCACACTGCACGTGTACACACAACCCAGTATGCAGTGTCAAAAAGGCCATTTACCTTGCCTGTATGTGTATGTGTGTATTAGTGCTTATGTGTGCCTCTGGGTGTTCAGTGGGTGTGTGTGTGTGTGTGAGTGTGTGTGAGAGAGAGAGAGAGAGAAAGTGAGAGCCCTGCTGTGGCTCACTCTTCCTTTCGTTTTAGATGAGGTTATTTAATTTACATAATGAGGCCCAGACTCACTCTCATAGATTAAATTACTCTGAGACAACAAATAAAAACACATGCAGACATGCAGCCCCACAAACATACAAGTCCCAGTCTATGTAACCCTTTAACTGAAGTTGTTCTCCTGCCATAGCCATGATTTTAAAAAGTATGCAGCGTGAAAAGGAAAAGTAAAGGCAGTGTGCCCACCCTTACCCAATGATGTCATTGTAAACTTGCCAGAGTGAGTTACGGTGAGCTGAAAGGGTCAAAAAGAGAGAGGGACAATCGATATTCCATATGATTCTGACCAATAAATCTAAGATGTGATTAGTCTGGGTAGTTAGCGACGATTAATTGTCAAAGCTAATAAAGTCTTTTTGTGGCTGAGGGTGCCAGAGAGGCTGCTGGGAATCATGGTTCATTTTATGGGCAAATTAATTAAAACAGCCCCTAAAAAAAAACCCTGTCGGGCATCAAACACTCATTCTGCACTTGGTGAAGGGCGGAACAATGAGACATCACTCAGGGACATTCATTGTGTGTGTGTGGCAGTGTGTGTGTAATAATAATAACACAATGATTCCTGCCTTTACACCACGTCGTAAATCCCAAAAGGAAAGAGGGACATTTTTCATTTAGCTGCGTCTTTCCTTTTTCATTATAAAAATGGCTGCCACAGTATCTTATTAATTTGTATGTGACGATGGGTGCGTGTGTGTTTGTGTGTGTTTGTGTCCACTGCACATGATGCAGTTAATGATGATAAAAAGGAGACATTGGGGAGAATGACAGATGTGGTGCAGGATAAGGACGAAGAGTATAACAAAAGAAGGAAGGAGATGCGGAATAATATACTGTTTCGACAGAAAAAACTGAAACTGTTATTGAAAGATCCATCGAATATCATTGTTTCTGTCTTGGAGGCTAAATCCAACTGCAGGCTACTTATAGTATTCTTCCATCTCTCTCCATCTCAAGTCTCAGTAGTGGTTCCCAACCTTTTGTCAGACCCCCCCACAGCCTTTTCAGATAAACTCCTGTGAAGTTATTGTAATTTCTAAGTGTGTTTATTTGAATTGATTTCAAAGTGGATATTATTTGATACTTCCCAGTAACTATATAAATGTGAATATTATAGTGGATGTTACAACACAAATATGAATATCTTTGGGTTGGTTTGGTTATGTTTTTATTCGTACTTCAATTACTTGGAGTAGCAGAGGCTGGATGTTTTTACCATTTATACATTAAGCTACTTAAGCTATCTATTTAGACCACATTACTTTTGGATATTTCCATCATTTATCCATTATTTTTAGCTAACTATCAGCCACTTATCAATTTTAGATATCTATTTCAACCACTTATCAGATACTTTTAGCTGTTTCAACCATATATCCATTATGTTTAGCTAACCAACAATAATTTATCAATTTTACCTATCTATTTTAAGCATTTATCCATTACATTTAGCTATCAACGATTTATTCATTACTTTTAGCGGTTTAGCCATTTCTTCATAACTTTGCATTTTTAGCCATCATATTTTAACAACTACTTTTAGCCATCTATTTCAACTATCTATCTCTTGCTTTTAGCTGCATCTTCCCTTCTGCTTGCTCGCTAGCTGGTTTTCACGTACTCTTAATCACAACATGTGGTGTTAAAGTGTTATATCTGACTCAAGATTTTAATATAATTATTAGTCAAATCATAATTTGTGTTTCATCAAATTTTTTGAGCTGCTCATATTCTTTGCATACACTCTTGGAATCCCCCTCTAAATATCGGTCCAGTGACGCGCTACCTTCTTTGTGCCCTAACACAATGACAAATACGTTTACAAAATTCATGCACTTACAGTAAGGGTAGACCCAGACGTGTAGAAAAATACATTGCCAAGTATGCAAGCTTACTTACAGGCCAGTCGAATGCACAATCTACACAGTCAGGCACTTTTTTTTCTTCACATAACAGCTGAAACAACAATTGTTCTCACAGGCTAAGACCATTGTGAGTGTGCACTGTCTCAAAAGCTTCAACAGTCTGTCTCCCTGTCTCTCACTCACCCTGCAAATCGCAAGGGATGTTCAGTTTGAAGTAAAGACCAAAAGTTTTTTTGTTTTTTTTTAAAGGTTTCATTGGCTTTAAACCTGTGCTTGCCCTTTGTACTGTGCTGGTTTAACTTTGAATGATACCAACACAAAAACAGAGAGCACTCTGAGATTTTACTGAAAAGAACCGCTGAAACAATACAGTTGAGCCACAGCCTGTTTCCATCACAGGGGAAATCCTGCTGCCTGGACAGCCGCTGATAGGAGTAAGATGAGAGGGAGAGGGGCGAGAGAGAGGTAGAGAGAGAGAGGGAATGGAGGAGGAGAAGGAGAGAGATAAGAGAAAGGCAAAAGTGTGTGGGGGGCGTAAGTGAAGGACATTTGGGATCAAGTCCAGAGGGGAAAATAGTGGAGAGCTAACATCAGCATTGAGGGAGTGAAAGAGGTCAAAGCCAGGAGAGAGGGGGAGGTAATGATAGAAAAGTTCATCGAGAAGCAGGGGTTGATGGGAGGAAAGGCTAAAGACTAGACAACTCAGAAGGCCCACTCTTACCACCTAAAGGTCAGGATGCAGCTGAGCAGGACACGGTGCTTTAAAACGTGTTTATTTGAAAGAGTGCATTGATTCATAATCCTGAAAAGAAAGAAACATGAGTTGCCACCATATGTATGGTATGAAAAATGTTACTATAAAGTCAAAATTGGGAGTTAGCAAGATTAATTCAGAACAAACACATTAACAAACATGGCAGCTTTAGATAACGGATATTTTGTCTCTGGATTAAATGTTACCATGACAATTTCACTTTTTGCAGTCTATTTACCTAAATGTGTTGGCCAACAATCTTTTTCTCAGATTTTTAGCAGTGCAAGCAGTATGGCTCTAGAGATGGCAATGTCAGTCTGTTGGTCAGTTGGTCCACTACTTAAGTCCAGACTAAGACATCTTAACATGAAAAGCTATGAAAATGCCATGGAATTTTTTTTACAGGCATTCATGGTCCCCAGAAGATGAATCCTAATGACTTTGGTGATTCTCTCACTTTTCATGAGCACCATCGTCAGTTCAAAATTTCAACTCATTACTTTGGTTTGTGTCCAGACACTTTCAAAACTAATGACATTCCCATCAGCCTCAGCTGTACCTTTTTTTTTTCTTGCTAATTACCAAATGTTAGCACGCTAACATACTAACTAGCATGGTAAACCTGGTTAATATTCTCCTTTTTTAATTCAACATGTCAGTATCGTCATTGTCAGCATGTTAGCACGCTGATGCTAGCAATTAGCACAAAGCACCGCTGTGCCTAAATACAGCCTCCCAGAGCTGCTAGCATGACTGTGGACTCTTAGTCTTGTTTACAAGTGAACATACTGGAAGTCTTATTAATTTAGTTTGGGCAGCTGCATTTATTTGGGATTCCGTAATATGATAATTCTCTTATATTTCTATACAATCATCTGCTAAGCCCCTTTACTAGTATTTTAGTTGGAGAATGGCATTGACCAAATGATGTAAAAAAGCAGCTGATTCAGCTTCTGAAGGGCAGAATAAGCTATATATTTATTATTGATTCTTGATTATCAATCGATGGAAAGTAGTAAATTACTATTACTGCTTCTATCCTGCTGTAGTTGGTTCTTTTTGCAGAACTGAAACTTCACTTCCAAAAGTCCTGAAAGCCAAGTTAGTTCCACTAATGGCGGTGGCAGTGAAACAGCTAAGGTCAGAAATATGAAATCTGGTCTGCTGCCTGATTTAGAATATGTAAATCAGTTGCATGAGATGAATAACTACAAAAATATTATATTAGAATTAAATTAATTGAATCACTATAAGATGGATGTGGCTACTTTTTGGCAACATTTCTCCACACTGTTACCAATTGCCTTCCCCCCTCCTAGGCTCTTGCCTCTTTCCTACAACATGCGAGGACAATACTGATTAAGTACCGTATGTGACCACAAGTGACCAAATGTCCAGGCTCTGAACCCGGGCGGCAGCAGGATATCCCAACCTCATGTTGAATAGTCACTTAAACAGTAGGGTTCCTCCATGCTAGTTTCCCCATACAGTTCTACACAGAAAATGACTTTGGCAAACTACCATGCTGCTGTTACCCCCTTATAACTTTATGCATGGCGACCAGGGAAGAAAAGCAGACCCAATTCATGCTACCCTCCAGTCATATTGAAACATTTAGGGAGTTCTGTATGAAACAGCATTTGAATGTATATAAAACAGAATTTACCAAGGTCTGACTTTTGCCATGGGATTTGACTCTGAAAGAGCTTTAATTTAAATTAGATGATAACTTTAACTGACATCATATGTTTTGCCTTAACTTCATTTGTCTATTTGGGACAATGGGTGAAGTCATACATGAGGATCCCTGCTGTCAGGTGGTGGGCACTAGACCACCTACTTATGATTCTTTCATGTGCTTTAATTCAGAAGAAAAGCAGTCATAAATAGATGAACGAGGCAAAGTGGATAAATATTTCATAATGTGCCAGTGGAACACTGAGTGTAAACAAGCAACTAAACAAATTGTCCTCATTCTGCTTCCTCTCATTTCAACCCCAGAGTGATTGTTATAAAACTACAAAAAAAGAAACTTATAGAAACTGTAACAATAAGAGTATAAGTTTATTGTATAAGACTCGCCTTAGCATTTCACTAGTGTGTGCATGACCATAAAGGAAAGCAGTCTTCTCTCAAGCATTTAACTAAAAAAAAACTGCACAAGATCAGTTAAGTCAACCAATTAGATCAGATTATATTCGACTTTATGGATTGCCACAGTTTGACATATACAACAGTACATAAAGACAACATTAGCAGCCATAAAAAGTCAGACTGTGGTGGTTTTTTATGATCCGGTTAATCCTCCTCAGGTGCCTTTCTGAGCCAGCGAGCGCCAGGGGACTGATTTACTTGTCACACAAGGGGGACATATTTAGAGATGGTGTGCAGGAGATAGTGGGCAGTAAAGCTGGCAGGGCAGAAGATGACCCAGACAGTGGGAGTGTGGAAGAATAGAGGAGAACACGTGAGAGACACCAGTTAACCTCCTCCCATTAAACCAGCGGTGATTTCTGACCAAGGGCCAGGGGACAATGGACTGCACTACACTAATTACAAACCCTGACATGGATAATAGGAAATGTACTTGCTCTTTATGAGGATGAATAGACAGTCTGTAGATCTATCTTTAACAATTTGTAATTGTAGCAGAAATAAAAAGGTCTTAAAAGTGGCTTTGCAGATGTGTGGTCTTTACAGTAGTGAAAGCAAAAGGCCCTATTAAATCAGTCTCCTAATGACTGAATTAACACTCAGAAAGTTTTAAATCTTAAGGAAAGATTGTTACCAGAGTACATGACTCAATAATATGGACTTGGCACTGCTCTTCAGGTAAATAACAGAGCTTTAATACATGTCTTGGTAAATATGTCTCTGTTTGTATTAAGCTGCCCAGGTGTCAAATTTTAACTACCTCAGCATACACTGTGTAGTCAAAACTACATGTGGAGAGTTTTTTTTTTTTTTTAATTTTGTCTTTATGTGCGCTATAAGGCAATTTATATGGGACCACCAACCAGAGACCACCATGGTACCCCAGGCCAAGAAGCAAAGTGACGATCAAATGAAGACTTTCCACCGTGAGCGCACATGCACATGGAAAAATATAGAATTTGTTTTCATGTAACGTTTTTCATTCACTCTCTCCAAGTTTGCATTCGTGCTCAACTTTTCCCAGTTCAAACCCTCCGAAATCAGATATTTGGCAGGGAATAGAACAGAATAAAGTTTGATTTTTATTTGTTACTTTTTTATGGCTGTTATAAACTCAGGTAATTTTATAAATATGTAGCAAGACAGAAGACAATAGTAGGAGCGTCATTTTCATTACTGTAAACAAAAGGATAAATAGAACGGAATGAAATTCAAAGGCTGTTAGTGATGTTTCAACAATACTTTAGAGAAGTTTTTTAAATGAAAAACCTCTTGTGCGCACAAAGTTTAAGAAAATAGAAAAAGTGTAGTGAATAAAGGTACTGCCGGCAATTAGCCTAAATATATATTATATTTGTTTCACAACATATAGAGAGAACCGAACAACGCGAGCTGTCCCGCCACTGACAGTAAAGCGGGTAACCAGATATTCAAAAACAATACGTCAGCCCACAATGCACCGCGCTTACGCTCTCCTTACAGCATTACCTCATCCCACAATCCACCGCGAGATTAAGAATCTTCTGGGTGGTCGCCTAGGCAAGGGGCCGGACCCTTATCTGAGGGCCGGGCCCCGCCCCGCGACACGCCCCCCAGCCAATGGCAGAGCACCGTCATGACATCATGGCTATTTTTAGAGAGGCGGCGGCAGCAGATAAGGTTTGCCTCCACGCTGCACCGCTCAGAGTATATACACATCCAGGCAGAGGAGGTACCACAGACAGCGCTGGTGCCCGACTAGAAACGTTAGAGCCACTCGGCACTTTTCATTCACTCAAAACAAGCCTGGGATACTTTGGCAAAAGCATTGTGAACTCGTACAACTGCAGCACTGAGCAGGCGACCGTCGCTGGCTGAAAGAAGTAAGTCCTGATTCCTGTGTCAAGAAAGTGCGCATTCAGAGTTTGGAAGTTTTTTACGCACAGAGAGGACGTTTGGAAACCAGTGTTTTTTTTCCTCACCCCTGATAAACCAGGAAGAAGAGAAGGGGGAACGAAAAGTTGTTTTGTAGAAGACTTTATAGCTACATTGGTTTTTGGTTTCTCTTCTATGTATACCAAGATGGAAACTACTTTCTATGACGACTCACTCAACGCTTTCTCCCAGCACGACAACGCCGGCTACGGATACAGCAACCCCAAAGCGCTGAAACACAACATGACACTGAACCTCTCCGACCCGACGGGCACACTGAAACCTCACCTCCGGGCCAAAGCCAGTGACATCCTCACCTCCCCCGACGTGGGCTTGCTGAAGCTGGCCTCCCCGGAGCTGGAGCGGCTCATCATCCAGTCCAGCAACGGGCTCATCACTACCACGCCGACCCCGACCCAGTTCCTGTGCCCCAAGAATGTCACCGACGAGCAGGAGGGCTTCGCGGAGGGGTTCGTCCGAGCCCTGGCCGAGCTCCACCACCAGCACATGCCGGGCCCGACTAATGTGAGTGTCACATCAGCTCCGCAGACCAGTGTCAACACTGCCCTCCCGCCTGTTTCATCTGTTGCTGGTGCCACCGTTTACAACACCAACGCCACCATGCGCTCCGACTCGCCGGTCTATGAGGACTTGAACACTTTCAACCCGGCCATCAGCACCGTCTCGGCTCCGAATTACACCACCTCAGCCCCGACCATGTCCTTCCCCGCTGCCGCGCCCCAGCTCCCCATCTACGGCCAGCCCTCCTCGGCCCAGCTCCCGCGGCTCACGGCGCTCAAAGAGGAGCCCCAAACCGTGCCTGAGATGCCGGGGGAGACACCTCCTCTCTCCCCGATCGACATGGAGAGCCAGGAGCGCATCAAGGCCGAGAGAAAGCGGATGAGGAACCGCATCGCTGCTTCCAAATGCCGGAAGAGGAAGCTGGAGCGGATCTCGAGGCTGGAGGAGAAAGTGAAGACTCTCAAGTCCCAGAATTCGGAGCTGGCGTCCACCGCCAACATGCTGCGCGAGCAGGTAGCCCAGCTGAAGCAGAAGGTGATGAATCACGTCAACAGCGGGTGCCAGCTCATGTTAACGCAGCAGCTCCAGACCTTCTGAGGTGGTGTCAATGGCGGCGGACAGAGAAAAGACTTTAGTTGAACGAAACGGACGCGTCCTGTGATAGTGAGTGGCCGTGTCTCCCGCAATCGTGACGGGATTTGGGATGATGCGGCGCGACACTGACGGGACCGGGGGTCGCACCAAAGTTCCTGAGTGCAGCGCGCTCCCCGGTGGCGCGTCCCAGAGAGGGGCTCGGGACAGTAACAGTAGCCATGAAACAGGGGGGCATGGCAACAAGCAGGATACCTTTCTGTTTCTGTTTCGTGCTGTTTTTACAGAACTGGACCGGACTGAAGTTTTCTTGATTTACACCCAGCTCTGCATGGACCTTCTCAAGACCATCGCGGGAGGAATTCAGTATTAGAGGATTTAAGAACCTGCAATAGAGACTTTTCTTGCTGTAGCCATAATGGCCTTAAACATGGGCGTGTTGGCCAACTCTAAACGGCTGAAAAGTTGTAACAAAAGCTGCCTGACTTCTGAGTTACAGTACAATGTACTTTTTTCTTAATTGTAAGAAATTGAGTTAGAAAAGCTTCAAGATTTACTTGTTTTTTTCTAAAGTTGTTTAATGGGGTTTCACTCATTGTTATATGTATATAAGATCAACTTGGAGTACTTATGTTTACCATTTGTAATAAGAATACTGTATAATTTTTTATGTTTTTGTTTTCTGAGCACTTCAGAAACTAATCAATATTTAAGAAAATAAACCAGATAAAATGAAGCAGCGTTGCCTCTGTGTTCTTGTAAGTGTTGGACAGAAAAAAAGTGGGTGTGCCATGTAAGAAGCTCAAACAATAAAACATGTTGCAACATGTTGCAAGAGCTGCTATTTCCCAGTACTTCAAGGTAAATTCCATTAATGCTGGTATTGATCCAGGTTAAGTGACTGTGTTGCAGCTGACAGACCAGACTCTCTTACTGATGGAGGCCAGTTCTGCAAATTAGGATGGGGAGCTTAGTTTCTCCACTTTATACACCAGCACACAGAGGTCTGCCTGAAGAGTATAATCATTACACAAAGATGCTCATTGTCCTCAGGTGTTAACACTATATGACACAAAGTATAACACTGTAAAGGTCTGTAACCTTAATCCTTTAACAAAGTTACAAAAGGGGTTTCAAAAAGCAAAAAATCTCAATGGGAGACACAATTTAAGGTATTGCTGATTTGATACATAGGAAAATCACACGCCATCCTCTGTGATGTTGCACCATCCAGTTATTCAACATTACTTCCTGTCCCGTTGTAAATAATGAAAACCCCAGCATGGGAAACAACACTGTCGAAACGAACTCAAAGTCTGAGGTAGGCCTGTGTTACACATGGACAGACGTACGCTACACTGTCGATAACACATCACTCGGTATTACCACATTAAATTGCTAAAGTACCACTGTGGTTCTGTGGGAGAGCATTCTGGACACATTGTACCCCACTGTCATATTCATCATATAGTGTGCTTTCAATGGGTATGCTGTCAACTCCTCAGGAAAAAATAGCTTAAAGGAAGAGAGAATTATCCAGATAAGATATGCCTCACCACCAAAGACAAAAGAATGGAACCTGCTATCTTTGTCAAAAACCCTGACAGGTCTTTAAATACATGGGTAGACACAAGACAGCTAATCTAGCTACTCTTTTTCTAATGCTGATAAAAGTTTATTTAAAACACAGATTGTAAGTATTACAATTGTAATTGTAAGTTTTACAATTTCAGAGATAAAATGCAGGCATCTTTCATCAAACTCTCCAATTATGTAAATACACCTCAGATTGATGAAGGGATTGGGGCTGTGTACGACTGAAAGTAAGCAAACTTTGATTCAATAACCCCAGTGAACCCAGCAGATGTTATAAGCCCAATTCAAACTACTGTATAGACAATAACAACAGCAGGTGACAGGTGGGGTACAGCACACAGGTTATAAAGAGTGTAACTTCAACACTTCTGAGCCACTAGTATGTATTGCTTATAATGCATCACTAGAGGGCGACACAGGCTGAGTTACCTGACTGATGAGACGCATCGACGCCCTCTCTAAGCCAACATTACACCACTGTAGCTTGGGCTGGCTCACCAGCTGTGTGCGTAAATGAATACAGGCCTACCTGCAATTAATTCCAAGCAAAGGAACAGAAGACTTTGTCAACTGTTTAGGCTTGAATACATTTTGTTTTTGTCTGACTATGATGCACAAAGCCTGAACGTGAAGCTAATGGTCATTATAGGCCTATTCTGTTTTAGTGGCTATACTATTTTACCATTTATTTTCCTCTCTTTTTTGTTTGTTTGCCTTTTCTTCTCTTTATATATGAAAGATTTCCATAGCATAGTTTGACGCATAAATTCAGCTAATTCAACTGTTTGTCTTTTTCTTTTTCTATCTCGAAAAGTTCGTAAACAAATGAAATTACACTGGACTAACTCAATATCCACAAAGATGAAAGGATAAACCTGTCATGAAAGGTAATGGTCAGGGAGTAGGTCCAAATAGACACCATCTAATATCATTCAATATGTTCAATTCTAGCAGGACTTCTACTTTTGACGTTGCACCTGCTTTTAACCTGCCCTGATTTCTCAAACTTGGGGCTGGATGACATCACTCCGGAAAGCGGCGTCCTTCCCTACCATATAAGGAGAGGGGACGCTCGGAAAGTCTGCGTCATGACGTTGGGGGCGTGTGTTACGGGAAGTCAGTCGACTCTCTAATCGCGACGTAATAAAGCGAGTCCTGAGAAGTTTATCCGAGGAGGATCCTGGATTTACTTTCCAAGGGCAAATCAATGAGAAGATTACAACGGCAACAAAACGAAGCCTCCTGGATGTTCCAAAAGAAAAAAAGACAATATATAGAGATTATACATTTATATGTATAATCTTTTTTTCTTTTGGAACATCCAATATAACACAGAGAGAGTCCACTCGCACTGAAAACCCAAAATCTGAATCTGAATTTATAGCCTATTATGAAATCTATGATGGGATGGTACAAGACACTAAATGCAGTGCTGGAGAGAAACTACGTGCGTTTACTTTACACAATTGCGAGGTGTTTGTACTTTAATACTTCCATTTTATGCTCATTTATAATTCTACTCCACTACATCTATTTGACAGTTAAAGTTCCTAGTTACTTTGCAGATTTAGATTATATATAGAAAAATGTATCTTGTAAAAAATTGTAAAATATGATTATAGATTAAACTACCAGCAGTATATCAAGTAGTTAGAATTATCTCTGCCTTAACTAGCTACATCATTAAAATGCTGCTTAATGTGTTAATTCATAAGTAATAATGATTAAATAATCAAACATATCATCATTTAACACTGACACAGGACATTCTGCTGGTCATTGACTACTTTTATTTTGCACAATTTGTCTGAGTCTGACCCCTTCTCTCTGCATGTGATACATTTTGACACGAAAATAACTTCAGAGGAAAATGTTGGGTAACCTCCATGGGGTTACCCATGGAGTGCACCTCTTCTGCACCCACACATGCTAAGTCATGCACATACATGGCTTTTCTCTCACTAACTCCTACACAAACGCACACACAGGAAAGCACAAGGTTATCCTGAGACAGCTCAATTTCAAAACCTGTTATGGAAGTACTGTCACTGTTTACAAAATTCAAATAATGTACAATAAGAATTTTACACTGATGAAGCGCAGAAGAAATAGTGTATCATCATTATTATTACTATTATTATTTCAATAACAAACTATAATAGCACCGTATGACTACTGTCATAACTACCGTGCTGCATCTAATGAATACTAACAAGGGCAGGTTGAGCTGAACACATCCGTGGGGTGAATGGCTTCTGCCCAAATTAACTTGCTAGTGTGAGGTATTTCACTTAGCAATAAGGGGATAAAACACACGCATACACACAGAGCCAGAACCACAACTTATAACAGTGACTTGATGAGAATGAAGGCTTAAGCACACCTTTATTTTCCTACTTTAGATTCCCGGTGTATTTATAATGTTCAGTATACTCAAGGGTTTTAATGATCAAGCAGCATCAAACTATATGAACCCGTATGCTGTGGATGTGACCCCGGCAAAGAGAAGTCATCTGGTTTATGGAATCTCACGAACTTTGGATCTACTGGATCTACTGGTCACAGAGGTCGTCATGACAGCAGCCAAGAGATCCATCATTTTGACCTTAAGGATTCGCAAAGATCAGAGTTCCAGGGTCCTAGACACCTTGGAGGCCAGAGGTGAGAGGGCATGTTGGAAGTTTTAAAATCCCTGTCTTATGCTGGCAGAGCTTGACCTTTATCAGCGAATCAAGATCTATGTGGGGCATGTGAACGAACATATTAGAGACACAAGGAGACAGCTGTTTGGATATTTGCTGGAGAGGAAATCAAGGGAATGGCGGGAATAGTCACTCAGACTCATAAGAAGTTTCATAGTTTATTTGCAATCAAAAAAACTAAAAGCTATTGCCCTAAGATTGAAGACAGCAGCCCTGTGCCACTTGAAAAATTAGGGGATAAAGCAACACAACTTAAACCAGAAAACCTCATTCACATTATTGCTACAGATGGGGAGCTGGTACTGCTGGAGGAGCTGTTAGAAGATGTTAATATTAACACTGTCTGTCTCTCCAACGAGACTCTATTACATGTAGTTGCTAAGCACAGGCATCTATCCATCACTGAGCTCTTGATCCGTAAAGGAGCCAGAGTGGACCCGCAGGATAGTAATGGTCACGCAGCTCTTCACAGTGCAGGCAGCAGGGGTCACACCTAGATAGCCAGGACCCTCATAAAGCCCCAAGCCCCCATCTACACCTCGGATCTCCACGGCAAAACTCCGAACCACCTGGCAGCAGAGAACAAGCACCTGGATTCTGTGAAAATGCTGGAGAAGGAGGAGGCCAAGCAGTCTGAGAGCCACACGCAGGATGTGTTTCTCCGCATGGCAGCGCTGGAAGACAACTGGAGACTGGCTGAGTTGCTGATGCAGAGCAGGTCCATTGTTGTTGCCAGAAACAACCATAAAAAAACGGCCCTGTTTTATGCAGTTGCCAGGAGCATTGAGAAAACTGTGACTGTCTATCTAAACACAGGAGCTAAAGTTGACTATGATGTTCGATGATGATGATTTACCAGACTATGACACGTATAGTAATTTTACTACACATTTTGAATTAATGCAGCATTACCATGCAGTAGAATTCTTTTAATTATACATAAATAAAGCATAAAGCTGCAAACGTACAAGCTCACACTAAGTTTTGTTAGAACCACAGCTAATGTCAGAGGAGCTCTGAGTGAAGAAGCGCTGGGTTCGGCTCTCTTGTCAGCTGACAGAACCATGAGGGCGAGGTAACTGCTCCGACAGACAGTGGAGCAAATGTGAACATGCGTGACAAACAGGGATACACTCCTGTCCTTTTGTCAGCTGAGCTGGGACACAGTGAAGTCTTCAGGTATCTGTCCTCCAACAGGAATTCAGTCCTGCTAAAAAACACTGACATGGCTCCTTTACACATTCAACCGCAGGGAATATGATAGCTGTGGAGTATTATCAGTGACTTGATTTAAAAAAAAAAAAAATTAATACATAAAGAGAAATTCCTCAATGAAAAATGTTTACACTTTTCTCTCTCATCTTCTCCCTCTAAAGTATCTCTTTCCAAGACAAATCAGAAAATTGATACATATTACAAAAAAGCTCCTCAGGAATAAGTTTCAGTCATGAAAGAGTGTTGTAGGAAATTATGCGGTTATTGTGCAGGATAATGAGTAGTCCTACAGAAGGTTTCCGTAACAGCCCTCGTGATCCCAATCCTGATCTAAACATCAAGTCCAAATATGAATTTAGAAAAGAAAAAGAAAAAAATGGACCACAAGAAAGGAAAGAAGAAAAAAGAACAAGTCAAAGATTAAAGGGTTACTGCACCAATTTATCACGTCAAGTCTGTTTATAGTGTGTGGAGAGAACTACTGCATATCTGAAAGTTGTATAAAGTCTTTTGTGGGTCCAGAGGGAGTTGACTTGACTTAGCTTGAGTTGGAGCTGAAGTTTGAAAATGATCAAATCTGGGGATGTGGAGTTACTTATTAGCATAACACAACTGAATCTCTGAACGGACTGTTTGTGGTTGAGTTGCTTTGTGTGAAATAAAAAATTTGATATCCCCCTTTCTGCTGCATCGATTTTTGATCCTTTTTTTAATTGTTATTCATGAGTCCAACAATGTTATAGGAGTGCAATGGGTATTATTGTGTTAATATATCAGTAGTTGTGACATTCCTCAAGAAAAAAAAGCCAAATATTCTTGTTGTTCTAACCCCTCAAGTGTAAGGATATGCTGCCTTTCGCTGTCCCATGACACTGACATATTTGATGTTAGAATTTAAAGCGTCTATCTGTGGAATTTGTGAATTTGGAAATTGGTGCAGTCATTGCAACCCTTTCAGCCCTCCATTTTTAGTGTTCCCCAGAGGTCATATCTGTAGATGGAGGGGTTATCTGCAGCATAAATAGTCCAATTTTACACGTGGTACCTTTAAATTTTTCTACTGTTGTGTTTTTCTGATTTTTGCAGACAGCAAGCAACAAACCATGACGTGTACAACACATCCAACACACACAGCACAAACACAGAGACAGAAATATGTGTGGTGTGGGGAGTATAATGTCCATGTCCTTCTTCCTATATCAACTCATATATTCTATTTGTCTGTTACTGTGGCTCTTTTTTCTTACTAATTATGTATGTTTTTATGCGTGTGACCTTTTTTCATTTCAGAGTGCTAGTGGCAAAAACACGCCGAACGGGATGCTACCTAATGCGACCTTTCCTCTGCCTTGCACCTGGCTGTTCACAGTGGCAGTGTGCCTGTAGTGCAGACACTGCCGGAAAACGGATTAGACCGCAAAAACACTGGACCTAAAGCCCAAACCACTTTACACCTGGCCGCTCAGTTTAATAGATCAGACTTAGTCGGTCTGTTGTTAAAAGCTGGAGCACAGGTAATTGTCAAACCAGTTGACTGGTGTCAATTTTTGCACATATTTACAGAATGTTTGTGGAGCCTGAGAGTTGTGTATCATTTCTTTAGGTAGATGCAGTAGCCCAGGATGGACTGACCCCCCTACATTTAGCCAGTCAGCAGGACCATGCAGATACAGTGATGCAGTTTCTTCAAGACAAGGCAGATCCAGGAGTCAAAGACAGGGTGGGGAGGGCAGCCGTCTACTGGGCAGCCTCTTCTCAGGGAGAGAGCAGTGTGGTGGACTTGCTGCTGTCAGCCAAAGCCAACCCAACCACCACTGACAACAGGAAAAAAAACTGCCCTCCACCTGGCTGCTATTGAGGGGAAATTAGACGCTGTGACTTCACTGTTGTCCCACGAGGCAAAGGGAGGGGTGAAAGACATGGGTGGCTCCACGCTTCTACATTATGCAGCAGCTGTTGGGCATGCCAGCGGGGTTTCAGCTCTACTGCAGTCACACAACGACAAGGGGATACAGGAGAGGAATGCATGGGGGAAACGCCGCTTCATGCCGCAGCTGAGAAGGGCCACGACAGGGTGGCTGTGCTGCTGCTGCTGGAGGCCGGGGCAAAGATCACAGTAAAGACACTCCTCTGCACTGTGCTGCCCGAGGTGGACACCAGGAGGTAGTGAAGACACTTGTAAATAGGGGCCATGCCGGGCAGATGGGACGGAAGAAAAAGGCGACACTGCAGGCTGCTAATAATATGGGGAAGACACTGCTGCTCTTGAACACACAACCAAATAAAATACCAGTTCTGAAACTGACCTCAATGAAGGGGTTCAGCGATAAAAGGAGAATTATCTCTTTTGGTCGATATCACATTCAAATATTTATATATATATATTTCAAATATATATATATATATATATTTATATATATAAAAATTTTATATATATATAAGTCAGAAAATATTTCCTCTTAATGTAAATTAGCCATAAATCTTACAGCAAAAGAATTAATCTGTATACTTTAATTTTAAAAAATGATATTCAGCGATTTAATTTTTAAGCTCAGTGTATTGGTCAGTCGGTCCACTACTTTGGTCCAGACTGAAGTATCTCAACAACTATTGGATGGATTGCCATGAAATTGTGTACATACTGTACATTCCTGGTCCTCAGATGATGAATTGTAATGTCTCTGGTGTTCCCCTGACTTTTCATCCTTTGCCATCATCAGGTCAAAATTTCACTTTGTCCAATACAGCCTCGCCTGTACTGTACTTAGTGCTAATTAATTAATGTTAACTTGCTAATGTGCTTTATTGAAAGATACGCCAAGGCGCCAGTAGCGCAGGATAATTATGCTCTGATGAAGCTAACAGCTAATGATGCACATCAGGAAGTGTTTCTTCCTGTTGGGTTGTTGAAAAAAAGATCAAAATAACAAGTGACTGACAGCAAATCCACTGGAGACCCGACACGGTCATGGTGGGATTTTTTTTTTTCCACTCTAGTTTTCTCACAATTAGCAACTTTTGTAGTTCTTTGTAATTCTCTAGCCTCGCCCACCTTTGCATCACTTTTCCATTCTATGAATCATCTTACATCAGAAAATGCTCTGTCACTGTAATGGGCTGACGCATTTTCACATTAAAACAGCCCAAACTATAATGACATTATGTAAAACGTGTTTGGAGGAATGTGAAAAATATTACAATGGAAAAGGTACCACATAAGTACTTCAGAGAAATTAACAACCTATGGAAACTTTAATGTAACAAAAAACCTGTTGTTATGTTTACATAATATTGCTATCAATCTATTGTATGGAAGCAGGTGAGTGTCACTGAAATACATTTTCAATAGTCAGTTATAAATTATTATTATCAAAACTATTTAAAATGTGATACTAATATTATTTGTAAATAAGTGTTACAGGATTAGAGATTATAAACCAATTCAATTATTCTGGCTTTTAATGATGCAACTATTTTAAAAATGAACCATTCTTTTTATCATTTAAAGACAGAATTTAAAGACAGAAATTTAAATGCCGATTGGATTAACGATTTGATTAATCAGTCTATGCATTGTTTATATATATGTGAGTGTTAAGTGGTAACAGGTAATTAAATAGGTCAAATTAAAAAAAAAAAAAAAAATTCTAGCAACCTCAGTATCAGGAACTTGTATTGCCTGCTCAGCCTCAGTTAGTTCAAGTTGGTGCCTTTTATTTATTATCAGTACATTTGAGTGACGGAGTTAATTAGTAATTTTTTTCCATAAAGATCATTCTCAAACAATCACTTAAAAATCCAGAAATTTGTTTAACAACACTTCAGTTCGAAGATATTTCCAGGATCCCTGCTATGTCCTTGCTTGTTTTATACAACACATGAAAAATAAGAGATCATAATTGTGTGTGAAAACAGAAACATATAGAAATTGATATTAATACAGACAAATATGACTGATGATAAAACTTTCTAAACTTTCTAAAGACTAGGTTTACATAGGACCAGTCATTCCTAAAACAATACGATACCCATATGTACACTGAAAAAATTATTGGTTGCTGTAATTGTTCCTGTGTTCCACACTGGTCCCTTGAGGATCTGAAGCTAATCTGAGGCTTCAGCTTTTGCAGTTAGTCTAATCAAGTGGGTAACTTCTTCTTGGAATAGGAAATAGAGTTGCAACTTTGGAAACAGGTGAAAAAGATTTTTATTTGTCCAGCAGACAGAATATGTTTTTATCCAGAAGTAGGGATGCAGTGATTTTTTTTCTTTTTTTTTTCCCCTGGTGCTGATTCTGGTACCTCAACTCAAGGTACCGAACAATGACCACTGCTCTATTTTTTCCCAAATTTGAAATCTGTATCTGTCCCTGCTTGGAAGTCATTTGAATCATTTTTAAGGTAAGGTAAAATGAAGCAAGGGATTGGTTTGGCACCAAATGTTAAGTCTGCAGCCCACTGTGCTGAATAAATGCAATGGATACCTAAAACTAATGACAGAGACAAAGAAACTGTATTTAAAGTGGATCGGTCGTGTCACGAGCACATATCTGGGCCTATCTGGCATAGCCGATCAGTGGACCTTCTAAACAGCTGTTAAACAACCCTCTTTGTTTTTATGTCTTGCCACCATGGTACATGGTATGCGGGACATTTGTCATCATGCTGGCATCTGTGACTCTGTGGACACATGAACAGGATAATGAGGAGAAAAGTCATGTGTTGCACCAAATCCCCTTAACTGGGGACAGTTTGCAAGGTCATAATATACAGCATCATATTAGTTTGAATATTTGAAATGCTTTACAACAATGTACTACATCAATGAAAATCACAGTTAATTTATTTTGTTTGTACATAAAAAAGGCTCAGCTGAACTCTTGAAAGCGAATTGTGAATATCAGAGAGAGAGAGAGAGAGAGAGGTTCCTCACTTGTGGCATGCTGAAAACGAAAATGTCTAGAACTAAAACATCTACAGCTTCCCATGACCTATATACAAGCAACTCATAGAGCTAGCATGCAGCCATGGTGAAACCACATTTGACCAGACTGTTCTCGTTGAGCCCACTGGCACAGCAGAGTATTTTTTTTCAACCACGCCATTAGGTTAACTGTTTTATAACACAAGGAGGAAAAATTACTTTTTGCCCTTTTAAAACAGCATTAATACTTCTTTATCCATAAGGTTAATCAGGATGTAAAGTCCTTTTTGTTGTTGTCGTATCAGTTTTTATGTAACTGCGGAGTATGGAGACAGTTGCAACATGATGTTGATAAACTAGACCAACATGTAACATGATGCTGCAACTGTCCCCACTCACACCAGCCATGATAAAACTCTGAATGCTAGCTTGGCACAATAACCTTGACACACCCTAGCTATGTCATTTAGAAGTAATCAAAAAAACAAACAAACAATGATTAAAATTATGTAAGATTTCATTTTTTTATGCAAACAATTAGGATGGTATAACTCTGATCCAGAAAATTTTACTTTCACAACTTCAAAACACCTTTTTGACGTTAAGTCCAGAGGGAACGGTCACGCTTAGCTGGCGTCTACCACCTGGGTGTACGGGTTGGGTCGGATTTTTCTTGTCATGATAATACATGAGCAATACACAATAGAAACTTTTTACTTACCCCAGAGGTACCCCACATGGAGCAGACGATCTGATTCGATTTTGGTGTGCGTCGATGCATACATTCGCATATTAATAAGGTAAAAGAGATTTTAAAAACAAAAACAAAACTTGTGCTAGTATTCTTGATTACAAACTACTAGTACAGTCATGGAGATCATGGCAGGACACAGGGAATTCCAAGCGCTTCTTGTTCAAATTTTTGTGTTTTATCTTTCAGAAAAACTGATCCTTAGCTCTGTAATGGTAATACAGGGGACACAAATTGGCGTGGCAACAAAATTCAATTTCTTTTTTATATTTATTTTATAATTTCTTATCTCTCAAAATAAAAAAC
Source organism: Xiphias gladius (assembly GCF_016859285.1). Classification (NCBI taxonomy): domain Eukaryota; kingdom Metazoa; phylum Chordata; class Actinopteri; order Istiophoriformes; family Xiphiidae; genus Xiphias; species Xiphias gladius. The sequence continues at coordinate 21,997,670 of NC_053405.1, read as the reverse complement.
AGGCTAGAGGAACAGAAACCCTTTCCAACCTTGCAAAAATGATGGTATTACAGGTAAATGCACATTTGATTGTTTTTTTTCCAAAAGACTTCATTGTTCAAAACGTTTTCCATTTTTTTCTCAGTTAAAGTATTAAACATTGTAAATGGAAGATACAATCAAACCTTCTGAAAGGAAATACAAAATAGAAAGGACATGGACAGTACGGACGAAAGAAAATAAAACGCAATGCACAAATAAGTCGCTCTCGCGGGATGTTGGTACCACGTGAGGGCTACCGTGTGTCACGTGACATTGTAGCCAGACTCTCTCGAGGGATGCTAAGATGGCGAGAAATGAGGAGAAGCAACAAGGGAGACTGAACAGACTGTGGCTTCAGAAGGAGAGAGAGGGTAAGCGGCTAGCAAGCACAACAAACACTGACATTTAAATAACAAATTTGCCGACAGAAACACCCCGCTGTGCAGACAGCGTTAACTGACAACGTTAACTGTTAGCTACAGTAGCGCTAAGCTACAGATAGATGTTCAGTAAATCTTCAGTACTTCCTTTACAGAGGGACGCCTCAGAGATGTACATGAGCGGAGACCTAAGCTGGTAATCAAGAAGTAATTGTCAGTTACCAAATTGTTAACACTTCACCTCAATTCACATGTACCTGGACCAATTGGTTTCAGCCAAGCCTTTTCTTCCGCAGTCCACTCTTCATTCAACTTCCTCTGTGAAGAAGTGGATCCCCAGCATCAAGAATGACATAGAGTATTATCTGCAGGTAAGTGAACCGTCTGCGATGTGTGAAATAGATCCCAATGTAACTATGAGTGGTTCCCGATGACTGAATTCTCCTGTTTTGCCCTCTTTCTGTCTATTCCCTCTCAGCAGTCCCAGCTTTCGCATTACCCAGAGAGGAAGATAGCCGAGTTCCAGCTGCACATCGAGGCTTTGGAAAAAGAGTACAAAAGCTTCATCGCCAAACTACGCGTACTTGACGCTTCCTGTGAACATAAGCCGTGGACTCCTCGAGCATACTGCAAAAGGAGAGCAGAGACGCAAGTCTCGCCGAGCATCGGTCAGTGTGTACACCTGCTGTAAAAGCTGTTGAGCAATAATATGATGCAGTGCCCAGACTATTCGTGTCATGTGTCGAGTACTTATAAATCCAGTATTTACCCTGTTAAATTGTAATTTCACCCCCCCCCCCCCCGCACCCTGCCTACAGTCAAAACAGCAGCACAATTACAGACCGTTACATCCCATGTTTGAACGCTGCCATGATGTGGCATTTGCACCTTTTCCCTTGTTTTAAGGTGTCACAAAACAGCTACCATTTTTTTTAATTCCTACTACAAGTTGCAAGTCAGTCTTACATTAGAAGGGCTTATTTCATTCTTTTCAAAGTAATCGGCCACACCCCCGTCTGAGTTGCGTGTCCTGCAGTAGCTTAAGTGGGGCCTAGAGGCTTCTCTGCGCGCAGCCGACTAGCGAGCGTCTACGGATAGTCCGTGTGTGAGGCGTTTAGGGGACATCTGTGAATTGTAGTGACAGAAAATAACCTGTGTTACACTCGCCCCCTCTAAACTGCATGAGTTTCCACGTGCATATCGGTCACGTGCCACAGCGCCCACCATCACAAGTAAATTCTCAACCTGTTGGAAACACTGGATAGGCCCGTTTTTATTTAACATAGGATATTTATTAAATGTTTTGCAGTTGTTTATTCTCAAACAGGGAAGGAAACCCTGTCTTTGCATTTGATTTTGATCGCAATCTGTATTAATAAAAGTGATTGTGACAACTCTCGTATGGCTTTGACTTACAACTGATCATTTAGCCCACACTGTAGAAAATATCAAGATATATATATATATATTTTGTTTTGCCATTCAGCCTAAAAACACAGAGATATGATTGTTGATCCATATTGCCCAGCACTATCTATCCCTTTCCAGTGGGAAAGTTGACATTTTCAAGGTGTAAATGAACGCAGCAAAACTCTTCTCTTGAGATAGCTATAGGGAACCAAGGGCCCGTCCTGTTTTTTGAAATGAGTAAATAAAAATATATACAGTATATTTTTGCATATAAAACCTTCATATTTATATTACATATTGGTGTGCGTGAGAATGTTGCTATTACTTGTCTAATCTGCTTTGAAAAATTTTCTGACAGATTTTTCATTCCTTTAAGATACCAGCGGCTGAGAGTCCTCTGACCTTTCATTTCTCCGTGTGTTGTCACTCCTGTTTACAGTTAAAATCCCCAGGCGCGGTGAGTCACATGAGGACAGTAGTCAGTGGAGTGGACTTGAGAGTGACTTGGCCAGCAGTTGGACAGGAAGTCACAAAACCTCAGCCACTGGGAGGCAGCGACCTCTCCGCTATTCGGAGACCAGATTTCAGACCCCTCTTCCCACCAACCTGATGTCAGAAACCTCAGAGGCAGTCTGTGCAGACCAGGACCAGCCCCTCTCCTTTGACCGGACACGGCTGGCAGTGGCCGCTGCTGCGTTCAGAGGGCTTTCAGTTCAGCTCGGATCCTCTCAAACGCAGAGCATCGCCAGGGTGCTGCAGTCTGGCCTGCCAAATCTCAATAATTCTCCATCAGGACAAATATTTTCATCGCAGAGCAAAGAGAGAGAGAAACATGAAGGGACAACAATGGGTTTGGTTGCTGGACAGAAAGATGCTGTCCAAGAATGTGAAGACGGTGAAGCAGCAGAGAGGATACCTGAAAAATCATCGAACACTAGCAAAACAGAGGAGAGGACTGGTCATATCCTGCGTCTAGACTGTTATTCTTCCTCTGATGAGGACTGTGACACTTGATATTTGTAGATCATGAAATATAATGGTCCACATTTTTCTATATTTTTCATTACAATCAATTATTTAATGAAACTTTATGTCCTGTGTTCATTCAAAAGCTTCATATCAATATGATAATTGTACCAGCATTTTTGAAAATTAAAGGGTTAAAAATAATGGTTTTGTTTTTTGTTTTTGTTTTTCTTTCTCACTTGTGAAATTTTTGAAAAATAGGCCTACATCTCAAGTATTTAAGATGTCATGCTGTGTGTTTTTCGTAAAAATTTTACTCACTCTTTTTATACATGAGGACTGTGTATTGCAGTAACTGAGTATGAGAATGTTAGGATACAATTAAATACAGAAAAAGATCAAATTAATTAATGAATTAACAAAAGATATGTTTTAATTTTTAATTAAAGCCCCCACTCACAAGACCTGCTGTAAAAGAGAGAGAGCTATGCTGAGTAATGTCATTCATTTTGGGTTGAGAAATTCATTGTCGTTTTCAGGCATTACTCTGTTTGCGTAATCAGTCATCATGACCACAATTATCTCCGTTATGCAGCAGAAGAGATGGAGACAGTTTGAGAAATGTAGAGTGATTGATAGAGATACTTGCTGATTCAGTGATTCATTTTAGTCTCCTTTCCTGGTTGTATTATCTGGAGCAGTAACTCTGAACACAACCTGGTTAGACCCCAAAACCCCACCCTCCCACCTAACCAACTGTGCCGCTGCTACTGCTGCCACTGCTGATATGAGGACCGCTTTCAGCATGACAGTTCTGGGAAACAGACACTGTGCAGTTTATGGTTAAGTCTGACGTAGTTACCCTTTAGGTTAAAGCTCTGTATGCACATTGCAAGGTGGGTTTCCCTTTGTCTCTGCAGGGGCATGGGAAAATGCAACACCACCTGTGGACAGAGCTTAGGCCTGAGAACTTCCTTTGCAGTTACCAAAAAACACCAAAAAAAATGGCTTAGTTTCACAGTTGATGAAAATCATAATGATAGAAGCCAAAGTTTCAGAGTAGGCCTGTGTGAGACAGGTTGCTGCAACTGCGATGAAAAAGCAGCATAATTGCCCTGTATCCTAGGAAACAAATCCGGAAGCGTCAGAGAGACCACAATGCTATTAACTCCTCACTGAGTGGAGAGGAAAGTGGTGCGTGTGTTCGGCCTTCCTGTAAGCTTATCTCTGAGGTATTAGTTTGGGTTCATTCTCACTTCTGTAAAGTATTGCTGTCTGTCTTGCAGCCAGCTTTTCATCAGCAGCCAGCATGAAAGCCAGCGCAGAGACATGTCCTTTTCATGTGGCAGCGTCTACCCACCAAGAATACGCTGTGTGCTACTGAAACTGCTATATCACTGTTTACTAACATACTGTGCCTCATAATAACTGATGTGCAAGAATAATACGTTTGAATTATAATGCTTTTTTTTGGTTTTTTGGTTTTTTTTATTAATTGCTGACTCCTAAAGATAAGATTCAGTACATGGTTCAGTGGTGAAAGAGCACTTTGATAACCCTGAAAAACCAGCACAGAGTGTGCAAAACAAATGAAACAAACCCTGTCTGTTAAAAATCATGCCACCTAGTCCACAAAACCTGTGACATATAAAATGCTGGTCAGGTTACTGTGTTTGTGGTTGCTAAATCTTTCCTTTTGTGGAATATATGGACAGGTTTCTTTCTGATGAGTTGGTGGTGGTTAGTGAAGTGGGGGTCAGAGGAAACCTGCCTTTCCATTCAGCCTTAGCTACAGTTGTGCACTGCACATTGCAAAGACAAAGTTGAACTGGTAAGCACATAAAAGACCCAACGTGTGGAATAAAGCTTAATAAAGTTCAGTGTTTATCAATAGTTCAGAAAAGCAACCCAGTGGAGAGGAATAGATTGTTCGCTTTGATTGGATGATAGTTTTTTGGCTTGTGTGCGTTTATGAAAAGTGATGTGCACGTGGGCGGGCTTTGTAGGTGGTGATTGCTTTGAAGGCTGAAGTTTGGTCTTTTAAGACAGAGGTGCTCAGAAAAAAGTACACACCTCCTTCATGCAGAAGAAATAGTTGACACTCAGTTTGTCTTACAGTAGGACCTGCACCATGAGCTGTGACCAGAGCTATCCGTTCCCACAGGTGTTCCTTGTGAATGGAGATGGCAGCCCGCAGCCCTCCACCCAGCCTCTGAGTCTTGTACCCTGCTGGTCTTTCCCACCTGCCCAGGAGAGGGTGAGGAGCCGTGGAAAGAGTCAGGGCTTCATGGGAGTCAGCCCCTGTCTGGCCTTGATCGTGCTGTTGCTGTTCCTGCTTGTGTTTGCAGCCCTAGGGTTTGAAGCCTATCAGATTTACAACCTGCAGACAGAACTGAGAGAGATGCGAGAGGTAAGGAGCCACTGGTTGTGATGGATACGGAAGCGAACATTGAAAAAGCCAGATAGGAGACATAAGAGAGTAGTTTGAAATCCTGTGAGTATTTACTGAATTAAGAAGCTAATGGTGACTACAGCAGATCCTAGAATATTAAAATATCAAGAAGTAGTGACCCTTTACAAAGTAAGTATTAAAGTAATTGTTGGGCAATGACAGAAATAATGTAAATATCAAAAGTATTCCTTTGTGTATAATATTTCTTCCTCTTTTTAATGGGGGGAAAGCTGCAAAAGATTAAAAGGTGTGATTTCTCTCAGCTTTGCATAGAGAGGGGGTGATAAAGGTGTAAGGTGGGAGCGTGGAAAACGTGGCTGGAAAGTCGACTCAGAGCTGCAAAGTTTAATAATTAATTCACATTTTACTTTGCCACCATTTGAAGAGTCACTATACTTCAGCTCGGCTCTAACATTTAAAAATCTGTGGTCACTGGTATAGTGAGACAGGATATACTCTTTAACTCACGTTCCAAGAGAACTTGTAGAAGAAAGCACTGAAGAAAAAAGTGTCTGTGTGATGTGGTATTGAGATTTCTCTGTATTTCTTTCATTTCACTGAAGACTACACCTGAGACAGAGTTTAATGCAGCTCAGAAGCAAATCGGTAAGCATAAACAAAGCTCACCAGAAATGACTTATCCCCAACAAAGTGAAAATGTTCCCAAATAAATGAAAAGAAGAGGTGTTGTGACTAATCTGAGGGTGGTTTCAGGTCTCTATGAATCTGAGCTGCATGGAGAAGACAAAGACAACAGACCTGCAGCACATGTGATAGGTAACATTTTTACTCAAATTTAAGCTGTACTCTGTGATTTTTAAAAAAAAATCTACACATTTGGTATCATCACGTCTCTCCTCTTGCAGGGCGGATTCAAAAAGAGGTGTTCCACAGGACATTGCGATGGGAGTCGAAGGTAGGTCAGGCGTTCATATCTGGAGGAGTGTCTTACCTGATTGAAGATGGCGGTCTGCAGGTCAACGAGAGCGGACTCTACCACATTTACTCACGTGTGGAGCTGATCTTTAAGAACTGTTCCCCCAAATCCTCGTTTGTCCACTCGGTGTTTGTGAGGAGAACAGGACATTCCCCACCTCTGACCCTGATGGAGGCCCACAGAGCAGGTTTCTGCTCTCAGCAGCCGGACCACGCCTGGACCACAGAGAGTTACCTCGGCTCTGCCGTAAAGTTGCAGAAATATGACAGAGTTTTTGTGAATGTATCGCACCCCGTTTATCTTAGTCATGCGCATTATGCCAACTTCTTTGGTCTCTACAAGATCTGAGGAGTTTGGAGTGATGGGCTTTGTGCTTTAATGTTTTCTCAAGTGAAAGAATGTTCCAGACAGGAGTGAATGATTCCTATGACATATAATAACTGCACTGAAAAACATAATATGATGTTAAAACCCAGGGGAAATATTGCACATTCTCTTTATTGCCAGCTTTTAAATTGGTGGTTAATGGAAGCGATTTCCACACCTATTTATAAACAAATATTGTGCCTTTTGTAAATGTTGAGAGAGTCAGTTAACACTAAGATGCTGATTTAGTTGTAGCATTTTGAAAATATTTATTGTGGTGGTTTTGGTTGGATCTGACATTTATGAAGTCTAAATGTGTGGTTATGAAACAGAAAAAGTATTTTATGATGTTTGTTTTGAAGTAAACAAAGAGATACTTGAAGTTTATTTCCATTCGGTGAAACAAGGAAGTGAAGTTTTTCTCATTGACATCTAAAGGGTGTCATGTCTGAGCAGTCTGTCATGTAATAAACGCCCACATGTGTTTTGTTCATGACCACTGGAAAGTATTTAGATAAAGACACCAACTCAGGCTTTACCCTTGATAATGAAAGTGATTTCCATATATTCCACTGAGGGACAACAGAGGTCTAAGACAGAGAAGTGGGTTTTTATTTTCAAACCTGCCAGTTAAAATATCTAAAGCAGCTGAGATGTGGATAACAGATATTTCTCTTGGTTAAATGACGGTTTAAATTTCAGCTTAAAGGTCACAGTGCAGTACACTTGCGTTGTTGCAAAGCTTCTTTTTTTTTCAGTTTAACACCCCTGTCGTGCTGTGTCTTTTTCAGTACACCACAAACACACATGTTAGTGGAGTGCAAGAAAATGCACAGGCAGGGCACAGATGAGGGGGGTAAACAGTGTCAAGTTTGGCTTGTTTCCTTCCTGTGTGAATATCTTGAGGGTCTTGCATGTTTGCAGGTTGATTTTTTGTGAAAGAGTTTCTGTTTCCTTTAATTCACATGGTAAACCTCTGAACTCATTTATAGTTATTTTTGTCTAAAGCCCCCTTAGCGCCGCACAATAAGAGCTGAATAATCCTTTAAACCTGAACAAACCTCTGTATTTTAGTCATTTCTGGCTGAACCAGAAATTACTCACAAACTCTTAGTGGTTACTCATCCAGGGAAACAAAAGTAGACACCTAACAGATTTGATTTGGTCAAGCGTGCATAACATATTTTGGTGTACGGTATTGGTTCCAATGAGTGTGTTAGTGCAACAATTTCATTTACGAGGGATGTTGTGTATAACTCAATTGGTGAATCTTGTCCATTCATTTTTCTTTGTTGCTGGGCTACAGAGGTCTTTCAGCACAGAACACGACATTTCAGAAAGCAAATGAGCAAAATAAAAAAAGCAGCCTTTCACAAAGCGAATGAGTTGTTAATTCGTTAAGTGTACATGTTCTGTTATGTTTCCAGAGGTCCACTCCACGATGCGGATTGACTACACAAGTTATCTAGGCAATTTTTTTGACTAATGCCACAGATTTGTAAGTGTTCACTGTCTAACTCAGCAGCATCATTAAAATAACTCAATCTGGATTACTATCACCCAGCCTGTGATCATGTCTGTACGCAGAAGATTTGTGGTTGCATCTTGTTCCAATAATCACTTTTTCCACATTACAATACTGACTGTTGAAAGTGATACCCTAGCCAAAATCTCTCTTTTGAGTGTAAAACATTCTGTAGACCTAAAAGTGGATTGTGCCTGTAAAAAAAAAAAAACCCACTATGGCCACTTCAGTTTACCATTTTGCAGTTACTTCTTCTTCCTTTCCATCCCTCCATCTGCTGAGCTTCATAGAGTAAATCCAAATATTAGCAATCTTTTGATGATCACACCTGCACACTGAAAATTTTTACTGAAATGTTTTATAATGTGTAAACTTTTAGACTTTACAAATAGACATTTGATACATAATTTTGCCTGATTTAAGCAGACCAGGTTATATGTGAAGGCTAGAGCAAATGTTGCAAGGCAGAGGAGTGTTTACTTCTGAGGTTTAAAACCGCCTAATGAGATCAAGCTAAGATAAATGCGAGAGGTGGTTCCATGGTAATTCAGTGCCTCCACAAGATATGCACTGGTGTTTTCTATACCACTGAACAGAAAGTAAAATATTTTGCAAAGCCAGTCACATAAAGCAACTGAATATGAAGTTAAAAGTTTGTTTACCACAGCCATGCAAATGCAGCATTTGCACAAAAGTTAATCCTGAAAGTTGGTTCGCTGGAAATGTCTGGGCCATGATTCATGTTAGAAATGCCCATTTGTATTGTAAGAATAAACATGTACTTGAAACACAGTTTGAAAAGGTAGGTTTACAAGTCTATCTTAAAAGAATACTGACAAGCCCGGTTCAAACGCTAATTTGATGGCATAACAGGGGAACTTTGTATTAAAAGACTGTAACTGTCTAATATACCCATTTGATTTGTCTAACCCAGACTGCTGAAGCCCCTTATTAGCTTTGGTTGAAATGTGGAATACATTTTCTCAACTGTAGACTGTAAACTTTCCCCCTGCTTCTTACACTGGGATTGCTTCAGAGAGAGATCTCTTCACGGTTAGTAATTACAGTGACCAAAGTCTGTTTCAATGTACATTTGGGCATGTGAGCATTCTTGTGAGACAGACTTGAAAATATTGAACATATTTTTTAAAGTTAATTGATTTGGAATGGTTATTTAACTGTGTGTACCACTACCGGTAGTGGCTAAAGTATGTGGACACCTTGTCTAGATACTTCATACTCTTGTTTTTGGCCAGTTTGTTAATTTCAATTAAAGCCCCTGAAAAAAAAAAATGGCATCAAATCTTAAGTACGTCTCTACAACAATAAATACTCGCGATGAAATAGACAACATCAAAGTTTTAAAAAAGACATCTTTGGGTATGATTTATTAAACGTTAAACATTCAAACAGGCAGTTACACTGCTCCATCAAGACTGTGTGGGTATGGTTTCATTGCATTTGATTGACAATGACTAAACAACTCCCTGTGAGAAATTCTGATTCAAATGTTGCTCAGATCCTGATTTGTGCAACAGCGTACGTTACACCACCTTTTTCCAACTCCACCCACTTGAAACCAATGAGAAGAGCCAAGAGAAAAAAAAAACAAATGGTAAATTTTTTCTAACTTTGGCCGAAAATAATGCGTTCTTGTAGGATACAATCACGTATGGTAAGAAGTTGATGGAAGAATAGGTTTTTAGGGTCTTTAAGGGAATCTTAATTTTACATCATACAGTGATATTTTAGACAAAAATACGCTGCCAAGTTCGGGGAAGACCCTCTTCTGTTCCGACATGACAATGCCACCGTGCACAAAGTGAGATCCATAACTGAAACGTGTTTCCAACTTTAGTGTAGAAAAAAAACCCCAACTGGCCTGCACGAAGCCAAGACCTCAACCACATCCAATACCTTTGGTATGAACTGACTGTGAGTCAGTTCTTACCACCCTCAGTGTTGGACCTCACTGATGCTCTTGTGGCTCCATCTACCAAATATTTCATGAACAACTGCATGTAAGCTGACAGCAAGGTGAAATAAGGAGGACAAGAAGAACAAAACATTTTTGTCCAAAAAAAACAAAAAACTGGGCAGTACTCCGTTATAACATCCAATACCCCCCCCCTTTTCACCATATTTGATTAGATGATTACATGTAATTAGTACTGGCCCAAAATTAACAAACTTATTTTTCTTCTGGTATTTTTGCAAGTTCAATACTAACCCAGTTTACACTGGTACATACTGCCTCAAGGAAACTGCCCTATTCTCATTCTCTGAAATGCAACACTGATAAAAACTTTCACTTTCTCCTGCCTAATCGACTTATTTATGTTAGCAACCTAGCTTCCGGTCACATAATTGAAAGCATTACAACCTTAACTAGTGTTACAAACTCATTCAGTACTGTGTGACAAAGTTCAGCTTTAGTCAGTTCAGGTGCTGACTGGCTGACATGTTTTCCCCTTGCGGCTAACCGTAGCTGTATGACCTGACTGCTGAGACCTTTAGTTAGTACTATGAACCCATACAAACCTGTATAGTTGACTCAACTGCTGCCGATACCAGCTCTGGTGCAACCTGTAGGCCAGGGGTCGCTGCGTGAGCCTCCACTTGACCCCCTTAAGCCACAGTGGGCCAATGGAGGACCATGACATCGCTGTTTGATCTAGGTCAAGGTTCATTAGAAAAGAAGATGGCATTTGAGCAATGGTGCAGCAGAAGCAACAGGTAGGTGATCACAGATTATTGTGACGAAAGCTGAACGTTTAATGTTATCGCACAAATTTGTAAAATTAAAAACATTAAAAAAAGAAAGGTTATTTATTGCAGCTGTTTAACGGTAGCTGTGTTAGATGCAGTATCAATGTTATTCTTGAAACAGCAGTAAGCTAATGTTAGCTTTGCCTGCCAGCATGGTGTGCATGTGAGAGAGAGGTTCTATGTATGATCATATTGTACAAATAGTAAACGTTATTCAGCGCAGGTCTGTGTTTGTGTGTGTGAGAGAGCGAGAAAGAGAGGATGGCTTGATATCATTATTTGAGTTAGTATGATCGTTAGTGAGTTGGGTACATTTTAAAGCAAAAGCGTTTTCTACCAAAATTGTGTTACATAGCTTTTTTCTCCCTTCCTCCTCACAGCCCCATATCTCTCTTTTACCTGAGAATTTGGCACCAGAATTCATTTTCTTTTTTTGCTGGAAGCAGGGACACTACTACATCCTAGTTCCTCATTTATAGGGCCACAAAAACAACGTAGTTAAACATGCAGGTAAAACATATGAATAAAATAAAACATATGAATGTGTTGCATACAAAACCTACAATGTAATCTAAAAAATGTAAGGTTTGGGTTCCCAAATAACCAATGGACTGAAAAAGGTGTGAAAAATGTATTTGGCATGGCCTCATGACTTTGGTGTATTGTACCACAAAAAACGGTTCAAATGGAAAGAAATAGGTCTCAGTTGTGTGTGTGAATATGTGTGTGTGTTACGGCAGAAACTAGCTAAGGTGTCAGAGCACGGAGTAAGCTCCTCTTACGTGGCTGAGACTCTTATTTTGAAGGTGGAGATTGTGTGTGTGTGTGTGTGTGTGTGTGTGTGTGTGTGTGTGTGTGTGTGTGTGTGTGTGTGTAATGTATGTTCCCCGACAATCAAGTTATCTAATTAAAATGTAAATATGAAATGAACTTCTCACTCATTTATACATTAAACATAGTTGTGTGGTGTGGGTTTTTCTATTTGACTTTTATTACGAAGCCACCAATATTTTTTTTTTTTTTATGTGACCCAAACGGGTATGAAAAGAATAATTTTTAAGATTGCAATAACCTTCAAGGTTAGAAAATTCAAAAAAATATTTATATAATTTATCTTTTGCACAGAAGTATATCGGCAGAGAAGTTGTTTCTGTGGAAAATGGCCAATAGATGGCAGAATCTGATTTTTCAACCTAACATTCACTTCATTAGTGTCTATAATGACACGTGACGGTCAAACTCTCCCTTTCACCATCCGAGTGGTAGCATCCGAACAAGAGGGCTCTCCCTCTTTCCAATGCCGCCAGGTGTGTCTGCAGGTCAAGTCTTATTTCTGCTACCGTCGTGATTCAACATAGATATGAGTTGGTAGACTTGGTTACTCACTGCAAAAATACAAACGTAGCATCAACGCTACTATCACAGTGAGTTAAGTAAAAACAGTTCTTGATTTCATAAGTTATCAACTTTGTATGACATCCAGCTTGATATTTTGGGGGTATAATGAAGCCTATTGTTTTACTTCCACTCCATACCAGCATGTCATATTTGTGTTTCCTGCACTCTTGTGGCCTGAAAGGTGCACAACACCAAATACTAGAAAATTCAAAATACTCGACACTTTCAGATGTCTGCCCCCAAACACTCCAGCATTGCATGTATCACACTGTTTATATACTGAAAGTCAATATGTGAACTTACCTTTTACAATTCAGTCATTGCAAACTTTACTAGACTGACACATTCCCAGAAAAATCATTAATTAAAACTCCTGTCACATTTGAATGTACCAATTCTAATGCAACAATGGGCACATTTTGGAATCAACAAAATCCTCTTAATAAATGTACAGATTTAAAATGGCCATTGTTAACCTCTATAATCAGCACTCTCAGTTGGCAGTAAAAGTAATTTATATCACAAGACCTGAACTTTCTCTGTTCGTGTATCTGTTCAGCTCCAATCATCTTATTAGATAATTGTTTGTTCTGTGTGTTTTGTGACATGCAGGAAATATAAGAAGACTTAAGTGAGTGCTGGATGCCAGGAGGGAAAAGTTTGTGTTTTTTCTACCCTAACAACCTGTCGTTTGATGAGGACAGACCTGAGAAAGTGTGTGGGTGCAACACAACTACTGAAGTTCAGTCGTGTCACAGTCTGCATAGTTAGATATAATTTCAGCCACTGATTTAATACCACACTCTGTCACCTGTTCGATCCCATACACCGGTTTGTGAAAGGCAGGTATTGGACACCAGGCATCAACTGCAAGGCTCAATCACTTCGGGTCACTACAGCCTCACCTTACATACTCCTTCCTCCTCTGAGATTTTGCATGGGGTATCCACCATCCAAAACCAGGGAGGAAAGACTGAGAGAGGACAGCGAGATCTGGATACAGATAAAGCCTGCACCAGTGCTGATTCTCATACATCACTTTTCCTAAACAGAAGCTCACAGAAGAATAGAGGAGAAATCATATTCACACTTAAAGCCATTAGATATTTCTAACTTTGGCGCCACTCACTGGTAGTTTCAAAACAGTCACCGTGGCAGGAAACCAGCCTGAGGCAACTTCAACATGAGGTGGATAGTATTTTGCTGAAAATTAGGAGATGTCACCGAACTTCATGTACTTACAAACAATGCAACAAAGTAAACTTTGTAACCATTTGTAAGTTAAAAAAAAAAAAAAAAAAAAGGGTGCAGTCGATACTCAGTATTTGGAAACTGTGCCTGCATTTACTGTATATCAATTCAAGTGTCTCCTCTTGCAGTTTATCTATACACCACCAGATGGCACCAAAATATCATCTATGCTAATGACACTCCTGTTCCTGCATCCCTACATTTAGCAAGTAGCAGTGGGTATATATTTAATATGACTCTAATTATTCTCAAAAAAATTACATTAAAATAGTTCTACTGTCGTCTGTCATTTATATATATTAACAGTCACATTTCTACCATTGGCACTGATAAATGCAAACGAGAAATTACAGGTAGTTAAGGTACGAATCAATGCTAAGTATATCTGGTGGCCACTCAGTGATGCTAATGACCGTAAATTTGGCTTTTATGCTAAGGGTTTCACAAACTCAAGTCCCATTCAGAGCTATTGTTAAGGTAAAGAGCTGCAAATGATTATACGATTTAATATTGTGTAAGCGGGAGGTATTAACTTGCTATTTTACTATCCTGTAGCATAAGCTGTTGGTCAACGTTCAGTTGTTACCTCGCTAGCTGCGAAGTAACTGCAGGTGCTGCAGGTTGCAACTTTACTTAACTGATGGCAACTGCTCTTAGTTTCGACTCTGGCTGCTATGCGGAGACTAGATAGAAATCAGGAGTTTTCTTAAATTACATTTAAAGCAGCAAAACCTGATCTTGAACTGTTATCTCGACAAACATTAGCCCAGTGGAATAACATAGAAATTATGTGAGAGTAAGCTTAACATTACATTTGTTATTTTAAAGAGGCCAAAAAGTAATACCACAACGAATAATACTGCGTTTATTTAGTTGCTACACACATGTGAACACACACGTGAACATGTTTGTGGGAAAGTTTCACATTGCCTGACTGTGCGTGGGTAGAAAAAAGGGATTATGTGAACTCGAAATTTTGAAGCCTAACACTGATAATCTCAGTTCTTTTTTTATGAATAAAAATAATGATTTCTAGCCGTAAAGCGTTTGAAAACATACCCATAATAAGCATGACTGTTTAGACTTTTTAAGAAAAGGTGCACACCTGTTGCTCAGAAAGCAATAACTGTGTAAGGCAAGATGCAGCTGTATCTAGACAGAACACATGAAACAAGCACAGTATGGTGAAAGCTTTGCAAGGTTGGGTATTGTGGCCTATAAGATAAAGATAAAAAAATAAACTCAATATGACAACTGATCTGAACATAAACAATTCACTGGTTTTGGTCTTTTCTTCACAGTTATATTGTTAGTTCAGTACACTTTGGTCTGAAAGTCCAGTTCTACTGGAGCTTCAAGCCTAATGCAGTGTTACCCTTTGGAATATGATAAAGTATTGCAGGGTTGATATGGGAGAAAATCAGGAACAGAGCTATCTGTATGTAAAGTTATGAAGGCAGGGACTGTTAATTTGCTTTTGATTCTCCAAGGGGGAAAATTACTTTTTTTTTTTTTTTAATCTTTACCTACTAAGAATTGTGAGTCCTTTTGGTAATAGATGACCCTCACCTGCAGTTAAAGTAATCCATCCAACCCAGAGACGGAAGCTCAGCAATGAACACACAGCACTTAAACTGACAGAAGATAAGAAGGCCATCAGCGTGAATGAAAAGAGCATAAAGCCACAGTGCAGAAAACCAGCAATGTTCCTCATACTTATTTAATGGTGTACTATGTGTAGGATATTATATTATTTTGTTTTTAAAATTTATTATTGTGTTAATTGTTTTTT
This sequence comes from Xiphias gladius, assembly GCF_016859285.1. Taxonomy (NCBI): domain Eukaryota; kingdom Metazoa; phylum Chordata; class Actinopteri; order Istiophoriformes; family Xiphiidae; genus Xiphias; species Xiphias gladius. Next base: position 21,982,403 of record NC_053405.1, on the reverse strand, counting down.
TTTCTCATATCCTTTTCTGTGCAGTAACCAGTATTTCACACAGGGGTCACTGAACCTCAGTCGTGTAATCTAATGTTATTTAATCTGATTCCTTCAAACTCTGCTTCATTTATTATCAAGATAACATTCACAGACTGAGTTGAACTGCTTATTTGAAACTGAGACCAACATTCTCCCAAAGAAAAGGCGCAGAGCAGCATCCAGTTGTTGTGGGGACTGTACCTTTTTTTTGACAGCGTACCAATAACAACACTAAGGGGGTCCACCAGTATTTATTATTTTAGTCAGCAAAAGGGTTCCTGGAATTGTACAGTATATATTAAACTTCTATAAATTGCTCACAAATGCCTATAACATGTCAATGAAGCTTAATGTAGTTGGAGAAGTTCACAGATACTGGCAGAGAGCTGCAGCGGGGATTCCCCATGCCATGTTGAACCTCTGTATGTCTGTTTAGGGAAGGTGACACTAAACACAGCAAGTGATCGACAAACAGCTTTGACAAAAACCCACTCATGATGCAAGATAAAGCCTGTCGCCCAGCGTGGAAGTGGGACGAATAAGCCCCACCGTAGTTTTGCCTGGGGGACTCCCCTGTCCATATATTGGGAAATCTATCTCTCTCTTTGTCTCTGATTCTGTCTTTCTCTCCGTGTCTTTCTGTTCCTCTCTCTGTCTGTGCTTCTTCCTCCCCTCTCCCTTTCTTTCTCTCTCAATTTCGATCTGTGCCTATATGGTGGCATCCTCTCATGGTTTCATCTCACCCTTGCCACATGCACACAACACTTTTTGATTTTCCATAGAAAGGTGCGATATGTTTATCTAGGTCTCTTTCTCTCTCTCTCTCTCTCCCTCTATCTATCTCTCTCTCTCTCCCTCCGTCAGTGTCCCTCTGACACTGTCCTCTCTGATGCATACATGGGTTCATAATGACTCAGCCAGCAGCAGAAACCTGTTCCACACTGCTCTCCACTCCCCACAGCCATCACACTTGCTGTTTTGGGAACACAGTACCAAAAAGTGTGGGTGTATTGTCCAAGAAATGTGCCCATCTTCTCCTTGTGTGAATGAAATGGAAAGTATGAATTTACCAGAAATGTAGGTTGCAGATCATTAGATTATATAAACAATCTTTTTATGCAAATAACTAAACGGTTTTTACGTTTGCTCAAGCTCATTGCAAAGCATGATCACTGTAAAATTCCAATGTGATATCAAAGAAATATGGACATTAAGTTTTGTTTTGTTTTTTTAAGGTGTCATGCCACATGCAGCATGTCAACATCAAAAGGCCACAACCAGACAATGTTGATACTGTGGTATAATAACCATAACAACCCAACCACACCAAGCACGATGTATTTCTTATCATGTAAAGCGAAACATGAAGAGACTGTTGCTCTTCAAGTGCAGATGGAGTGTCTGGGAAAAAGAAATAACATCAGAAAATAGGCTGTCGGACAAGAAGCAATGCTGTCTTTGCAACACGATGTAACAGGTTTTATGAATTTACCGCTGGTGTGATATAGCCGCTCTCCAATTTTTAAAACTGCAATTTAGCTACTTTGTGCTGAAACAAGTAGTGAACATAACATTAACATATCATCACTGTAAGTTGATATGGTGAACTTGTTAGCAGTTTCCTATCTATATATTCAGCAGTTAACTGAACAATATAATCATTTATTTGGAGTTGTGTTTTTTGGCCACTTGGCGAATGAGTCCAATATTCACTCACTTATACCTCTGTTTTTGGCCTCTACCACCTCCTGAGGGAAATTACTGGCTCTTTAGCTGCTAAATTCACCAGCTGACAGCTTTGTCTATCTGTGTCTTTGGTGCTGAGCAGGTACTGTACACTGGGTTTTAAGACCCACCTGCCACCTGCGGCCAAATCATCACTATGAGAGTGGCAAGTGAAGGGGAACAGTAAAGTTGTGGACTGTGCAGTGGGGTGAAACTAAGTACAACACTCCATAAAGCTGGGAGGAGCTGCAGATTCGGGTGATAATCCTCTGTAGGTTCATCACTACGAACAATGCCTTTCACATTATCACATTGTTTTCACATTTTCATTTGATACATTGTATCCTCTGCCAAGGAGGTTATGTTTTCACCTGTGTCTGTTTGTTGGTTTGTTTGTTTTTTATTTGTCAGCAGGATTACGTGACTTTTTTGTCAATAATTGGCGTCTGTGGAGGTATGCGCTCTACTGAGTGACATTCTAGCTATAAAAGTATTGATATTGCCTCACGTTCCCACCCCACGGTCACTCAAGTCACGACCCAACTCTGCAGCTTTTTGCAATTTTTGCTCATTGCTTTGGTTTAGTTAAAAGAGCTGAAAGCTGGGCTGATATTTAATATGTATTTAATAGGTGGCCAGAAAGAAGAATAATGGGTTGTTCATGTTCGACTGTGCTGAATGTCTAAGCGACAATAGGTAACATTTGCTAGTATGTTAAATGCCCTGAGTTAAAGCCTAGAAAAAGGGTGATGTCACATACTCCTGTGTACCATCAGAATTAAGCAACATTTTATTTACAACGTGATGGCAGCTATAATGTTCTTTGATTGATTTGCCAGGACTGTCAGTCCAATTTGCTCAACCCACAGAGTCCTATTGAAAAAGGGTATATGAGTTCTTTTAAGGTTTTTTTTTTTTTTTTAACTTTGATTATTTTTTATTTAGTCTTGAATATTCTGCAAGTTGGAGTTCAGTGTGACTGGAAAAGTTAGTAGCTGCATGTACAGTACATATGCAGATTTTTTTTCTTAATGCCTTTAAAGAACATTTTTGCTCCATCTACTTCATGTTTCCTATATGTACAGACAAATTAAAGGAAAAAACAACATAAAGTGTCTGAGTAAGGTGTTGGGCCACCACATGCTGCCAGAACGGCTTCAATGATCCTTGGCATTGATTCTACAAGTCTCTGGAGCTCTACTGGAGGGATGGACACGTCTTCCAAAAGATATTCCCTCATTTGGTGTTTAGATAATGGTGGTAGAGAGCGCTGTCTAACATGTCAGCCTAAAATCTCCCATAGGGGTTCAGTTGGGTTGAGATCCGGTGACTGCGAAGGCCAAAGAGAATATGATTCACATCGTTTTTGTACTAACAAACCCTGCAGTGACCCCTTGTGACCTATGGGTGGGGGCAGTGTCATCTTGTTTATCCACTGTTTTTTGGGGGTTTTCCTTTAATTTGTCACCCATCTGTATGTATCAGTGATGCCAGCAGTTGTTACTTACAGCATGATTTAAATACTGTTTTGAAGAAAGTTTCTCTGACCCATATAATTAATCTGACAGGAAGCAACGCTTCCTTTCTATTTGTCGTATCCTGGTCTTGTTTGTATCTCTGAAAGTAAAGCAATCAATCAAATCGGAAAATGGTGATTTTTAAATGGAAAAGTGTGTTGACCTGTTCAGTAAAATGTACAGCTAGCCTACTTATAGGGTAAATACTCTATTATATCATAAAAGAATTGTTGTAAAGTCACTCCTCTCAATTTACAGTTTGACAACCAAAATGACATATGGTATAAAACTCAACCACAGTAAGGCATGTTTTTGAGGATCCATATCAGATAGCTTTTGAAGATTGAATCTTCCAGATTTTCATGAAACTTAATTAAAACTTTTTTACAGACAGAGGTGGGAGGTACTATGAAGAAGCCCCTGCAGAGTCTCTGGGACTCCCCCATCCATATTTTATCACACTGTCTTTTCTATGAAATGAGACCGTGTCCTGTCATTAAAAGCAGTCAATGTCGTACGTGGCCTAACCTTGAGATGCTGAATTATAATCTCAGGTCAACTGCATGTATACATAAAGTGTGTGTACTGCACTCGTAGAATATGTACCTAGAACATGTAGAACATGTACCTGAGCAAGTAAAGATTTAGTTAGTACTGATGATGATGATTGAACAACAAAGACAACCTCTGCCTGTTTGGCCATCACATTGACATTATTAATAACTTTTACTTAGAATTCGGTCACACTGTAGATATTTAGGTATTATATCAAAAATATTATCAGCAGTTGCATTCACACATGCCACTCATTTGTTGGTTCTGTTTTCTATAGAGAGAGCACTTGGATGAGCATGATACTCTCCCAGTCCAAATATCAGGATTAATAATTCCCAACAACAGTGAACAACACATTGGTTCTTGGAAAGGATGTCAAAGGTGTAAGACTGTGTACATTTAAAAGTTACAAAAGAAGTCAACTACAACTCCCAAAGAGCACTGTGATTAGGACAATACAATCCGCAAGTGTAAAATTCTGTTAGGCACTAGAAGGTAAGTATTGGTATTGGTAAGTATAGCAGATTTTACTGCTGTTGCTGTGTCTGTGTGCTTTTCCCACGGGCACTCTGAATCTGTTGGGCCCACATTTAAAGTGACCTTTAATGAGCAACTGCTACAGAATTGAACTGCTCAGCGTTTGTGTGAACCCAAAAATATTCCTGGTGACACAAAACCTCATACAGGAAACTCATTGACCCTTTTGAGTTGCCGATTCCAAAATGTTGAACATGTGTACACCAGCATTGATGATACAATATTATGTTTTGTGTATTTTGCTTTGTATGAAAAGAGGCCAGTAGCCAACCCTCTGACTGTATTTCTTTGTACTTGCCTTTGCCACTGCAGTTACAGTGTTTGTTGTAATGTGATGAAGCAATCACATATGGGTGCCATGTGTGGATCTCTGTATACAATGATTGGAAGGGAGAAGCAATGATTGTAAAGAGGCAAGGGAAATTGTCCAGTAAACTGTGTAGGTGTTTTACTATAACCAACATGTTACACTGAATCATCCCTCATCCCAGTCAGTGGAACCGAATCGTATGCAGAATGTCTCATCGTTGCACGGTAGTATAGGTGTGTCGTTACCGGTTTAATCGTCTGTGATGTGACACTGAAGAATGTTTGCGTGGGTGAACTAACAGTGTTTAAATGGACAGTTTGTTTACCTGCCCTCAGCACCAGGCAGTTACACGGGAAGTCAGCTGACCTGTGTGGTTTGATCTCTGCAGTCATGAAGGGGATGTTTATGTGTCACAGCGGAAAGGCAGGCCAGTGATATTGGTAGACAATGGTAGAAATTGTGTTCCAACTTCACCTCCCCCGATAGATTAAAGTAGAGGAAATGGATGATGGTGGAGAGACTGTAGGCGATATCTGCATATGCAACACACACAGACACAGCGGGTAGATATGTAAAGCTGATCAGTTGGGCAACCTGATGGACTGTGGTATAGATGGAAAAATAAATGTTTTTTTGACGTAAGGTAGCACACCACAGACTTTCCCAAATACACATGAAGGGAAAAATGAACTCCTTACTCCTACATCTTTATATATTCTTGTATCGGACTATGCTTTGATTGAACTTAAGAAGTGGTTGTTAATGTGTGCACCCAGCAGAACTCAAATGTCATGTCAGGTATAATCTAAATCGCTATCTTCACTCAGGGTCTATTAGGTAGTAAATTAGAATCTTAATCACAGAGTAAAATCATGAAGGCATACAAGATCCATTAGATTTTTAGTGTCATAACGTCAGATTTTATTCATACAATAAAATTTATATATACTGCAAAATAGTCAAGCTTATACTCGCAACTTTTCACAAGTATTTTCATGTGCTCGTTATGAATCATAATGATCCAGTCTTATGAAATGGCCTCTAGAGACCTTGCGTAACAGTAATGAAAGCAGACAAGGAATCCAAAAACATTTTTTTAAAAACACCTTTCTTTGAATTTGTTTTACTGGTATATAGTGCACATTTACTGCAATCAGTTCGCCAATGGCCTCACCGATCATTTCTTAGTAGTGTTTTACTTGAGACCAGATTTGGGACAGACTCTGATTTTGAGTCCAAATACAGTATTTGTGGTTTCTGTCACATCTCTCCTTTCGCAGTTTTTCTTTTGAAGTGTTGATTCATGGAAAAATAAAGTTTTATTAAGAATTGACTAGGGGATCAGTTTCCGTCTTAAAGTTCAGCCAAATTAAAGCATTCTGAATGGAAACAAGTGGGGATGGTTGAGAGGTTTTTATGTGGGTTGGGGCATGAGGGGAGATTGGCGGGGCACCTTCCACAATTGTAATCATTTGAATTATGTAGCTTTCTTATGCTCGTATTCACTTTTATTGCCAATCTATGTTGGAAACAAATATACACTGGGTTGAATGGAAAATCAATAAAAGCTGCTAAACTAAAAAAATAATAAATTTGCATTATTGTTGGTGCTACTGGTGCGTTATAATGTAATATAATCCTCATTCATTAGAATGGGGGAAGTGTGCTGATGCAGCTGGGGGAGGAATTGAGGGGGGTTACGCGAAATGACGTATTTTAGTAATGTGATGTTAAACCACGAGCCACCAGAACCTCTTAAAGGCACACTAGAAACCTTTTGAAGGACTGGTGGGATCCCTTTTAAAGGACCACTAAAACCTCCAAGGCTCCTTGAACCATCTGAAGGACCTCTACTTCCTACCCAATGACTGCTAAAACTTCTTAACGACTGCTAAAAACATCGAAACTACTCATGGAACCTCCTCAATGACTACTAGAACATTCTCAAAGATCTCAGTGATCCTTAAAAGTGCTAAAGGAAACGATCCCGAGAACCTCCTCTATTACCACTAGAACCTCATTAAAGACCCCTGGAACCTTCTTTAGATGAAGTAAACAATGTACTGATGTGGTGAATGAAATTAAAGTAAACCCAACATAAAGTTTGTTTGTAAGCCTCAAACCAGGTTTTTCCTTTAATTTGTCACATGTGTGTACATGTAAGCAGGCATTCCAGGTGAATTACTTTGTAATGTGAATGCCGTATTTATGCTGTTTAGCCCATGATCATCGCGCCACGGATAAAACAGCTTCTATGATAGCTTTCCATAGTTGTAAAATCCTATCTATGAGTATTACAAACAACCTTGCTGTGTTTCGGCATCTAATAAGCTTTTGAACACATGAATACATACCATTGATAACATTATTTAATTTCCATTTGGTGCTGAGCTGGTAGTGTTCAGTGGGTTTTTAGAGCTTGTCACTGAAAACATCGCTATGAGAGTGATGAGTGTGAACCAAAACAGTAAAGTTCTGCTGCACGGCTAAACAATGAACTGAAACTCACTGGAAAGCTGTGTAAAGTGAGGCATGCTGCAAATTCAGGTGATCATATAATCTGACATAAAAATATCGATTATAGCCACTTATACATCAAAAGTGAAATCAAATGCATTTATGAGACATTTCTGCTTTACAGAGTAACAGCAATAAAAGTGAAATGAATAAGTTAATAAATAAATTAAGTTATCTAAAGCAAAAGTATCTTGAAATGCACGTGTTTGTGTGTGTTATGGAAAAATACTGTGGCTATTAGGAAATTATTTCCTCCTGGAAACTGAATCATCTTAATTTATGTTTTCTTGGGAGGAGTTTTACAAGTACACCATCTGATTAGACTGGAAATCAGAGTCTGATGTCATTCCTTCACCTACCACACATGACCACAAATGTCAAAATGTCAGCTAAACATAGTTGGGGTGGGTGGGGGTGGGGTGTGGGAGTCGTTGGGGGGTCGGATGGGGGGGGGGGGGGTTGAAGGGTTGTTTGATATTCCACATGATTATTTTCTCACACCTCTGACGTTGTACTAGAACAAACCCCAGGAGTACCTGTTGCAGGGGAAAAAGGCCTACACTATCGATCGACATCAATAGATAAACACTTAATACTATGAAAAAAATTGTAAGTGACGCAAAAGCTGAAAAGCCCCTTCAACAAAAATGGAAAGAAAGATGAATACCTTGTCGGACAGGAGATAAGATCTACTGACTAAATTAATTTGCTTATGAGTCTGAACTCATATACTCAGCAGCTTGTTGGTAATGTAATCTTTATGATTTATGGCTGCCGAAACCAGATAATCTACCAAGCTGATTAGTGAGAGCCTCTTATTTGGCTACATCACTGTCACTGTATGGTTGGGGAGCGGATGTGCTAACAACTGCTAACCTCTGCAGAGGGTGCTAAGAACTGGCAGACAGGTCTCAGCCATTCAGGACACTTAACACACACATTGTCTGATAGTCAATACCACATTATAGTCAATACATCCTGCTGTCATCTAGCACACAGTACCACAGTGAGAATTTTGATTTCCAGGCCATCAGGCTCCTTAACACTTGAGTCATGCGCTCTGTTAACCTAGACAAGTTGACTTCACTTGAAAAATTTCAAGCAAGTGATTGCCTTAAAAAAATTTAAGTAATCGATAATGGAGAAAGTGATGTGTCTGAGTGAAATTTACTTCAATGCTATTAGATTGGAAGTAACAATTTCAGTGTTCAAGTTCAGTATGCTTTGTTGAAAAACTATTGAACTCAGCATTTTAAGTTGCGATTACTAGTTTTTCCAGTTTAATGTAGTGTTCTTGATTATTCATTTAAGTCAACTTAACTCAAAATATAATATTACATAACAGACATAATATTGCCAGTTAATATTTGTAAGTTGTACTCCCATTTTACTGGCGAGCCATGAGTTCTAAATCACTGAGCGGTAACGGTATAAATATAAAATTAAAAAAAAATTTAAATCAAAAAAAGTTACTCACAGAGCTACGCTTGAGGAAGTTAGAGGCACCTGACAGGAAAATGACAGGAACCCACGAATGAGACAGGGAAGCAGATTTCTGTTGGCACAATAATATACAAGTCAGAGAAAAGAGGACTCCACACACTCTCCACCCCAACAATACGAAAAATATACCCACCTTGGTCTGTCACAGCAAGTAGGCTAACAATTGACCAATGAAACCTTTCGTCTTATAAGCATGGACAGAAAATATATAAAAAAAATTTCAAAACCAGTCAAGTTTGGATAAACACCAGTTGAAAGCGGCTAATTTTAATTATGTTACTTAAATATGTTGATATTAATTGTGAAATGCCTTTTAGTAGCATTAAAATTCGAACTTAACCTTAAGTAATTTTGAAACAGTCTGCTAGTTAGGCTGGAACTTGCCAAATTTCACAATATGAAAAAACGATGAAGGGAGCAAATAGCGTAGCCTCCTTAACTTCTTTGCATTTAGTGGTCAAAGCGGTCCATATTCATTTGATCACAGTGAAAAATTTTGAACAGAAAAATGGCAGTGTTTTGAATTGTTTTTAGGTCTGTACAAATCAAAGATGTTATTGAAAACAGTGATCCCTTCATAATAGTATAATATACTAAGATTGGTTAAATTATGAAATTGAACTCAATATTTTTAAGTAATATTTACTTACATTGTTTAGGTAGGAACAAAGTGTGACATTGAGTAGCTGCTACTTACAGTATGTGGTACTTTTATGCTGCTCCCATTATGTCAATATACCACATGCAATTACTGTTAATATAAATGTACTATTGATGTCATGTGCAAATACAGTTTCCTGCAGTGATTTACAATATTACTTGTTGATCTGTACAATATTGGTTTTCATATATATGTATTCATGTTTCTATTTTTATACTTAGAGGTTCTTTATCCTTTTTTTTACTTTATTTTCTTTTTTTTTAAATTCCCTTCAGTTGGATTTGTATTTATATATTCTTATAAAGTGTGACATGTTTTTGTTGTCTTTATTGCTAGTAGTTTCTGGTTTAGTCTTTTCCCAAGAATTAACCTTTACTCTAAGCAGATGACAAATAAAGATTTTTGACCATTGAGAGAAGCAGCTGGACTGTTCCACTTCCAGGCGCAGAGGCCATTACTAAACTTTGAACAGATGATACTGAATAAAATTCTGTCTAATTGAGAAATAAGAAAAATGTAGCAAATTACATTGACACATAGATGGACATGCATAAACATATACTGTATGTAAAATCAGCTAATACTTACACCCACTGATCACTTTATTGGGAGCACATGTACACCTACTTATTCTTGAAATTATTCATGAAATTATCCAATCAGCCAATCATGTGGCAGCAGTGCAATGCATCAAATCATGTAGATAAAGGTCAGGAGCTTCCGTTAATGTTTAGATCTAATTGAGATTGAGGAAAAAAATTGATCTTAGCGATTTTGACTGTGGCAGGATTGTTGGTGCCAGATGGGCTGATTTGAGTATCTGTGAAACTGCTGATCTCCTGGGGTTTTCATACACAACAGTCTCTGACAGAGGTCAGAGGAGAATAACCAGACTAGTTGGAGCTGACAGAAAGGCTATGCTAACTCTGATTACTCCGCTTTACAACTGTGGTGAGCAGAGAAGCATCTCAGAATGCACAAGACGTTGAGCCTTGAGGCAGATGGGCTAAAACAGCAGAAGACCACATCAGGTTCCACTCCTGTCAGCCATGAACAGAAATCTGAGGCTGCAGACAAAGGCTCACCAAAACTGAAGAGTGGAAGACTGGAAAAACGTTAGCCTGGTCTGATGAATCTGGATTTCTGCTGTGGAACGGAGATGGTACGGCCAGAATTTGCCATCAACAGCATGACTCCATGGACCCAACCTGCCTCGTGTCAACAGTCTAGGCTGGTGGTGGTGGTGGTGTAATGGTGTGGGAATGTTTTCTTGGCCCCTTGATACCAATCACTCATGGTTTGAATGCAACAGCCTGTCTGAGTATTGTTGCTGAACATGTGCATCCATTTATAGCCAAAATTTGCAAGCTTCTAATGGCTTCTTCCAGCATGATAATGTCTCAAAGCAAAAGTAATCTTAAACTGGTTTTATGAACATGGGTATACAAATAAGTGAATCAATGTCTACACATGTATATATGGTGGAATAATCAGTAATGAACTGTTTTTACCACATTTGATATTATTTTAAAAAAGAAACCTGTGATACTGTGCTTTAGTCTAAAATATCTGAAATAGGCATATTTTGGCCCTCGTTGTTCAAAATACTGTATAATTACTCTGTGACACTTAATATTAAGTTTGCCTAGGGAAAGAACATTATAGGACACTATTATGTTATACAGCCACAGACAATGATCCAGTGATCCACTGTCTGTGGCTGTTTCTGAAACGTAGGGCAATGCTGCTTAACCCAATGGATCTGGAACTTGCTTAAAGCTGCTATAATCAATATTTTTATATTAACAATGGATCAAATGACATTAGGTATGTTCAGACAGAAGACCCACCTTGCAACATTTGTGCAAATTTCACCACTGGGCCATTTTAGTTTACTCGCCCCAAAACGAGATTGTACTATCTATAGCCATTAGCTATTAGCTGTAAGCTAGCTAGCAAGTGAGCGTGTGCTGATCATGTCAGTGGGAGTTTGTCCATGCGTTTGTGTTCTGACTGAACTCAGAGCTCTCCCAAAACCCCAGTTCTTTCTGTTATTTCGTTCCAGTCTCTTCCCTTTTCCATCTCATGTATGTCAGTTTATGAGGTAAATTCATAAAGCCCCAGCATACGTGCAAAACTATTGCTTATATGACAAATTTGCGTCTAATCACATCTCTCCTTTGACTTTGTATGCAATTGTACGTCCATATTCTTGTGAAAGGGGTTGCTCGTAGTGATGAAACCAAAGATAATTCTCAACTCTGAAGTTCCCCTCAGCTCTACAGAGAATTTCATCATCTTTCAGCTCATTGTTTTCATTTTTCAGCCTGAAATTGTTCTGTTTTGGTTCACTCTCACTGCTCTCATAATTTCATTAACTTATTTCCAGCCACAGCCAGAAGCCAAAAAACTCCAAAAACCCCACTGTACACTGCCTGCCCAGCATCGAACAGCAGACATCAGTTAGTAAGTAGGTGGTGAACATAGTGGAGCATTAAGCAGAAGTTGTTGGAGAGCAAACCAGAGCTAAAAGTTTGATGGTGAGGTTATTATTTAACTGATATTCAGAAGGTGACCAGACAGAAAGCTCCAAATAAATGCTGTCTGCTCAATGTGTGAATAAACCACTTTTGACAACATTACAACACTTAGAAAGTCCCTGTGCAAAAGTAAATTTTCCCCAAATTAATACATGGTAGATCTCACATGTGTTTGTCTAAATGCTTTGGATAATCTCAAACTATCAGCTCTCTCCACCTACACAATGACTTTTCTTGATGGCTACAAACCAAAGAACTGTTTCATTGTGGCTACATTTTCTGTATTTTTTAAATCTGTCTTACTGATACTCCCTTAGTTGCATCACCTCCTCTGTTTTTATTTTAACATCTCAGCGGTTCAGCATCTCTCCGCTAGTCACTGCTGGGTTTCCTGCCATAAGCTGACCTCATTACTTCCCTACCCGGCCTCTTCCTATTACTCATTAGCCTCATTAGCCTCAGTGTAAATTGTGGTTTTTGACATTCAACAGCAAATGTAACAAGAACAAACTTAAAGATTGTTTGTACTCCATTTGCACTGCCCCAAGTACTACACACAGTGAAAACATCTCTACTTCTAAGTTACAGATAATAATATGAGAAAAGTGAGAGTTAGACAAAAACTGTTTTTATTGCAAGATAACATGTATTTCTGATTCTCATAAAAAAATAAGGCAAAGGAAAATATATTTCAGTAAATAATAAGACAGATCCTTCCAGCAAATAGTTATGATTTTGTATTTTTTTGTTTCTGTTTTTTTCTCTGAGCAGCCTGAGCAGTATCTTCTTTTCAACAGCCACAATATGTGTGGGTGCATATGGTAGGGCCCAACTCATCATCTACTTATCATATACCGTAACATTAAATCAGTATGGTAATGTCTCTATTTATAGTTTCAACTTATTCACTGGGGCAGTTAGCGTCACATAATGGCGCAAAGACCTTTCTCACAGCACTTGTCGAATACAGGTGTAACTAATAACATTCATAATGGCTGCGAACCATTTATGTGTACCACTTCCAGGGTCCAGCTATTGAGCATAATGGCTAAAGATTTAAACATGCATCTCCAGGCTGGATGTATTCTAACGTGCATGGTGCTCATTCAGAGAGTTTGTATTGCTTTGTTTGTTTTTTTCCTTTTCTTTTTTTTTTAAATATCTGCATGGATTTTGAGTCATATACGTTTTTTTTTTTAAATTTCTATCTCAAAATTTTAAAATGGTAGATCTTATAAATTTGCCATGAGAACAGACTACAGCATGTTTATTCAGTACTTCATTTTCAATTTAAGAATAAAAAGAAGCAGCTGAAGGAGTATTGTTAGCTTGAAAGTCAGCTCATGTGAGAAATTAGAAGCACATTAGAAGTATTAATAGAAGAAATATATTATGTATGTTATGTATAATAAATTATATTATACATTATTAAGCTAACAAGCTTCTGATAGATTTTCCTTTTTCCCAAACATGTCAGTTTCTTATTCATCTGACGTCTTGTCACCATGAAAATGTAATGTATCCATCACTTTTTTACAGAGGGTCACTTACTGTACATTGAAAAGCTGTTTAGAACAAGAATTGTGCCCAGGATCCACGTTTCAGACGTCTGTTCAACCCAGAAGGCAAGGCACAACTCTGACATAAAACTTGGGATTTAGTGCGAGTGGTTGTTAGCACAGTGTAGCAGGAATATGCAGGTCATGGTTGAACATTGTCTGTATATGTTTCGCAGCTATAATTAAGAGTAAAAACATTTGTTTTTTGTTTTTTTTACATAATTATTCCCATTATCCAACATGCTTGGTCCCAGTACTTTTTTCTCACTGTCTTTTACTATGATAAGTCTCTGTTTAAGCTGCACTAATCAATATTTTTATATTTACAGTGGCTCAAATGACACTGGTATGTGAAAGGTGTTTCTCATAGTGACAGACAGAAAGAGAATTATCAACTGACTCTGCAGTTCCCCTCAGCTCAACAGCAGCAGGTTTTCAAAAAAGCTCTGATAACCCTGATGAAAAAAACAGCATAGACCAGCTTAAGTTGGTTGCTGGTTTTGGCTGGCCTCAGCTGGTGTTAGGCGGATTTAGTTGGTTAACCAAGCTAGAAAAGCTAGTTTGCTGGTCTTGCTGCTTTGTCAGTATAGCTTTGCAGCCTGGTGTGACTGGTTATCCAGTCAAAAACCCAATGTACACTACCTGCCCAGCACCACACGACAGACAGACAAAGTTAGCAACTAGCTGGTGATCATAGTGGAGAATTTAGAACCAGGAATTAATGGGGCCCAAACAATAAAGCTAAAAGGAGAGTGAATCTTGGACATAAGTTAACCATATTAGCACAAACACGACCCCAAATTAATGCTCATGTCCCTATGTGTCTGCTGGATGTGTAAATAGGCAGCTCTTGCCTAGCCTGTATTCAAAACATTTGAAATAAGCTGGTGATGAGAGGATATAGCTTTTTTAGCTAGGCTAAAATACAGAGAGTTACAGTTGTCAGCGCAAGAAGAAATGAGGGCGAGGATGACTTTCTTTACTGAAGTAGCAAGAATTCGTAGCGGCCAATTTAGGAAATATTTAATGCTGCTCATGTTTTACAACTGGATCTGTCTCAGGCTACCATTTCAGTAGGCTATTGGTTCCAACTACAGATCTCCAGATCTCCAAGCTTCCTTTGTTCAGAAGGGTGTTATTGTTCAGCTATCAAGCATTAAATAAAGCAATATTTCTGCCAAACAGAAAATTTGATCTTGTGGTGAATTATATTTCTGCACCAACAGTTAATGTAAGATGTGACACAAACCATAAAATTTACCGTAACAATGATATAAATTTGCTGACATTACACAGCTCTCACAGACATTTGTCTTTCAATTTCAATAAAAAAAATGATACATTTGCTTGAACTTGTTTGGCTCACTCTCACAAAATATTAAACCAAATAAATCATTTTAAGATTAACCTTTGTCTCTTGTCTGTAAAACCACTTGCTACTGATAATGTTTTTGGGCCAAGAAACAGCAAGAACATTGGCTGAAGAAGGTGACTGGTGCTTTTTTCTGCCTTCCAGTAACTTCCCAAACCAAAGAGAAGCCAGATGAGAGCCAGATGAGAATGTTTGGAAGGCATCTCAGAACACATTTGTTTTACATCTAAAGGCCTGGTACACTGAAATTGGTCAATCAGTTCTGACAAAAAGTCTAGTCATTTCTCTGATTCAAGGCCTCTTTTTGCAATTTAATAAACATTGTGATTTCTGCTTGGTTTTGGCTGGATGAAGCAATGCTATTGTATGGTCAGATCGCATCACGAGGATGTCACATGGCCTCAATGTTCTTACTGACTACTTGCATGTAAACTTTCACTTCCTCTTGAACAAGATTTACAGCGCACCAAAGCAGTCTGGAGGAAGTTTGCCGAGGATGTGGGCGTGGAACAGTGAAGCGTAATGCCGAAACAGGTGACTGTTTGGTACCCGAGAGCAGGGTAGCTTTTCAACTGAATTATTATTTGCAATTTCCAAACTTGCACATTTGATCTGGGTTATTAAAAATACTATAAATGTAACAAAAATTGCTTTGCGGCTTTCTTTATA
Source organism: Xiphias gladius (assembly GCF_016859285.1). Lineage (NCBI taxonomy): Eukaryota > Metazoa > Chordata > Actinopteri > Istiophoriformes > Xiphiidae > Xiphias > Xiphias gladius. The sequence goes on along the minus strand of NC_053405.1, from coordinate 21,966,917 downwards.
GATCTTATAACATGTTAATATAAAAGATTAAAAATGTATTACTGTTTTAAATTCCTTTGCAATAGGAAATTAAGAGGAAATATAAAAACAACACATATGTACTGTATATAGCAATACTAACACTTCCCTCTTAAAAAGGCTATAAACATATTACTTTGCCATTGCACTAGAGTCATCCATTTTTCAAGTCTAGAGTGTTTGGGTGGACCAGGGCTTTGTGACTGACATAAAAATAATGGAACAAATGTATTTCAGTACACAAACGTAATATGTCAACTGAATCAATGAAAACAGAATCAGTAATGTAGCTGCAAGAAGCCACAAAAGGGGTTTGAACCCAGAATGGGCAGAAGGGCCTTTGAAGTTACCAGGTGTGGCGACTTATGCAGTGAACAAACTGAAACTGAAAAAGCTATAAAGAAAAGACAGCCAATAATATTGATAATATCCGGATTTATTTGGATGAGCTACAATGGAATTTCTAATCTAGCACAGCTATATCACTCAACTGCTCTGTGTGACTTCTCCATGGAGTGAGTGATAAAGTTACACCAATGGCGCGCTGGTTAGGCCGCGAGTGCGAGGTAAGGCTTTCCCTCCGCAGGCACACCTCTCTATGAATCTCTTTCAATTGACTGCACGGCAGCAGCAGCTGACAAAGAAATGAACGAGCTTCTAACTTTCTCTTTGAGTAATTTTACGGTAAATATAGCCGAAATCACGGCACAGCCGTTGTCTTCAACATATGTGTATGGTGATTTTGTCAGACGACGTCATGGTAATAAAATCAGGATTTGAGCAGTGCAGAGCAACAGTTTGGAAATGGCCTGGAAGTGACTGCTGGTTGACATGTAGTCTTAAATGGGCCACATTTCAGTTGCTATTTCATAATTGTTCCTGACAAGAGAAACAGAATAACATCTTAAATGAAAACAGCTTTACTGGGAATTCGGCTGCATTAAATTACTGAATATGTAAGTGCAGACAGTAGGAGAGAAGCAAACAGATAATCCAGCCACATACTAGGTTTTGACCTAGTCTTGTTTAAGTGACACTTAAGAAATATGGTATGTAAACCTGGCTGCCAGACACCGTCCTGGACAATGTTGCCAAATTTGATATTGATAGAAAAAAGGAGATCAACAGACAATTGGTTTCATGGGTACTACAGTATAACACCACTCCAGTCAGGAACAAATTAACAAAATGCACGCATAAAACATGGCCCCAGACCATGTGTCCCCAATTTGTGGTGACCCCAGTTCATTGTTGTAAAAGGCCAATGTGGGCTCACTCAGTTGTCTCTTCTGATGAAACACACCACGTTTTGCTTTGCTTGGACAATAGGTAATAATGGCTGCTTACTGCTGCGCAACACACATAGCAAAATGGGTTTGCTGATGGCAGAAAATAAGCTAATTTCAACTTTGAAATTCAGCTACTAAATGTATCTGAGCTTTATGTATTAAGTTTAAATTGTGCCAATCGGTCAATCATAATAATTAGATATGTGATATATATACACGTGTGTGTGTGTGTGTATTAGTGTGTGTGTGTGTGTGTGTGTGTGTGTGTGTGTGTGTGTGTGTGTGTGTGTGTGTGTGTGTGTGTGTGTGTGTAATTAGTGAAATTATAGAGTACTATCCAGAGTACCACGTTTCACAAAAAATGACCAATAGTCATTAAAATGCTTTACCACTTTTGGTATAAAGGATACATTTTATAGTAGTTGTTTCTCTAGTCCATACTGACCATAAAGAGATCACCTCTAATTTCAGTTTGAGAGATGGGGGCCAAAATCTACAGTCATCATTTTGTGTAAATATACATTGAAAAGTTTTTTTCAATGTATATTAAAAAAGTTTTTTTTAATATATATATATGTGTGTGTACAGAGTAAGGCAGGTCCTGAAAAGTCCGCTGAATGGGAAGAAAAAGATACGGGCCATCAACACGTACGCCCTGCCAGTCATCAGACACCCCACTGGTACAATCAGCTGGCCAAAGAAGGAGATAGAGGCCACTGATATCAAGACAAGAAAGCTCCTCACAATGCATGGAGGGTTACACCCCAAGTCCAGCACCCTGAGAATGTACACTAAGTGGAACGAGGGAGGCCGAGGACTGGTGAGCATCACAGCCACTGTCCGGGATGAAACAACCAACATCCAGGAATAAATCAGGAAGATGGCACCAAAAGATGAACTGCTAAGTGAACACCTCAGGCAGCAGAAACCCAATGATGCAGAGGAGGAAGAGGAACCATCATGGAGGGACAAGCCCCTAGACTGCATGTACCACCGACAGATAAAAGAAGTGGCTGATATCAAGAAATCCTACCAGTAGCTGGAAAAGGCTGGACTTAAAGACAACAAGGAAGCACTAATCATGGCAGCACAAGCACAGGCACTCAGTACAAGATCAATCGAGGCGGGGATCTACCACACCAAACAGGAACCCAGGTGCAGGCTGTGCAAAGATGCTCCTGAGACAGTTCAGCACATAGTAGCCGGGTGTAAGATGCAGGCAGGAACAGCGTACATGGAACGCCATAACCAAGTGGCTGGCTTAGTGTACAGCAACATCTGCAATGAGTATGGGTTGGAGGTCCCAAGGTCACAATGGAAGACATCTCCTAAGGTGGTTGAGAATGACCAAGCCAAGATCCTGTGGGACTTCCAGATCCAGACTGACATACTGGTGATGGCTAACCAACCGGACATCGTGTTGATTGACAAACAACAGAAGAAAGCAGTAGTGATAGACGTAGCGATCCCAAGTGACAGCAACATCAAGAAGAAGGAACACGAGAAGATCGAAAAATACCAAGGGCTGAAAGAGGAGCTAGAAAAGATGTGGGGAGTAAAGGCAACAGTGGTGCCAGTGGTAACTGGAGCACTGGGGGCTTTGACCCACAAACTGGGAGAATGGCTCCAGCAGATTCCGGGTACAACATCTGAGGTCTCTGTCCAGAAGAGCGCAGTCCTAGGAACAGCTAAGATACTGCGCAGAACCCTCAAACTCCCAGGCCTCTGGTAGAGGACCCGAGCTTGAGGAAGAAACACCAACACCCCCCATGGGGGGGGGTTTGTGTGTGTGTGTGTGTGTGTGTGTGTGTGTGTGTGTGTGTGTGTGTGTGTGTGTTACATATGTGTCAAGTCAATTTTATTTAAAGCGTATGGCCAAAAAAAAAAAAAAAATCACAAATAAGACCCTCCATTCTTAGACTAATACCAATATTGCATCCCTGGAGTAAAAATCACTGGCTCATATAAAACAAAAATTGAACACAAAGAATTTAATAGTTCAATACATTATTCACAGAAAACAAAGTGGTAAAAGGTCTTCAGGGAGAATCTTTTTGACTTTTACAGGATTTTTAAAGTGTTAAAGCCTACCGCCTCTGTAAACCTTTAATATAATAACCAGTAAGTTGGTTGGATCATGAAAACACAAATGAAACATGTGGTTTCTGTGTGGTTGGTCATCCTCACAGGTAAAAGTAGTCAATCAGAGAAATGAAAATGACTAGGAACAACAGAAACTTTTTCTTGTGAAAGTGAGATTAACACTATTTGTTTGGTATGATTTCTTACAGAATGATTAATGGCAAGAATGTAAAGCGCATCATGAGTTACCATTAAAGTTATGAGACACCTTTGGGCTGGTCGCAATTTCTTGTCAAAATATATAATTAATATTAAATGAGCAGCTCCACCTTATGGGGCTTTCTACTTTAATTTAAGCAGTCATTATGAAAAAGGATATTTCTACTACTACAACTACAGTTTCCCTGTCAACACTCCTCCAACTTCAACTTTGGTTGTTGCTCACGTCTGGAGGAAAATCATATCCATCCATGTGTAACTTCAAAGGGAACACACCCACTCCTTCCAGCGCAAACACAACACAGCCATGAAACCGTTTCACTATTTTACTATTCATGAAACTTCTGTTTGATGAAGAACACATGTGTATCCAAAATAACTGCATAACATCCAGAGCAACGGGTTTTGACAGCTCAATACACTAGTGTGCCCAGTATTAACATGAAGCCTTAAAAGCAGTTTTTGTTGTTTACACACAGACAGTCTGATTTCAGCCTGGTCAGAGTTCATAGACATGGAACAAACTGTCTGTGTAGGCAGACTTAAAATAAATAATTATGCTGATGTTATTTGCCAGGTAGACCTTATCGAAAAAGGAGATCTCTCTCTTGCCCTCCTCCTTCTTCTTTTGGATGGTTCTTTTATTTTCATTCAACTTTTGCATGAGAACAATCTCCTCACTGGTGATGTCTGTGAGCTTCACCCATCCGTAGATTAAGTAGGTTGCAGTTTTATCCACAGTGAAGATTTCATATGTCCACTGTTGATCACTCTCTATAGAAGAAATGGAAATGTTTTCCATCAGCACACTGAGACATTAACATCTGACTACAACACATGCTGGAATCTATTAAAATAGAAGTAAGGCTTACTTTTCAGGTTACAGGTTATGTTGACTTTTGCTGCATCACTCAGTGGTGGAGCATCCTGTAGAAAGACGGAATGATTATAAATAGACATGTATGGATAAATAGAGAAGAGAAAATAATGATATTTGCTTTCTATCAATGCTAATACGTGTTTCTCACCTGGTTGCATGATGGTGTGAACATAAAATGATGCACGATAAAGCCTGCCACCAGAGCAACAATAACCAACCCCATCACTGTTGCCAAAGCAACCATACACTTGAAGCAGCCACGGTGGTCCACAGGTGAACCTCTGGGCTGAGGCACGACTTCCAAAGGGACCTCCACCAGTTTCTCCCCCTGTCCTACCTGGTGTCTCTCCATAATGCAGTACACAATACTTGTTGTGGAGATCGACTCTTAACACCTTAATATAGTCTGTCTTCCCACACAGCGACAGAGAAAGTGGAAACCCCAAGTTAGCTCATACCCCGTGCAATAAAAAGCAAAACAAAAAGGAACAAGGGAATCCCTCTGTACCAATGCAACAAGACCGGTTTAATAATTACACTGCATTTGCTGCTTTATTTGAGTCTCTGCCAAACCTTATCAGAATCTGAAAATCATCTGATATATATATCTCTATCTCATGAAACTGGACTAGAAAATATATGTAGAAAGACATGTTGTTGCCATTCTTGTAGGCACTGTATAATGAGTATGACCTTCCTTCTGACTCTGAAACACTGACGTTGCTGATTGCATTTAAAGTGGATTCGTAAAACCTATTAGAACTCTTAAGCTGTCTTCGTAGATATATTTAATAGGTGCTGCTGGGCTGCTGTCTGTAAATCAGTGTCCCGGTATGTGAAGGATTACATCTGCACTATGCCCTCTCTTTTTACCATTCATCCACACTCCAGGAGTGGATCGTGGGAGCTAGACTAATGATTAAACAATCATTCATTATTACACATCACATGCCTACACTCATTGGCACACATATCTGAAAAGCGACTTTGTGATAACCTGCCTGCTGTACATGCACAGACCAGCATGGTACTACAGCAAACCTCTTTTTCTTCCAAGAAATATGTTTGCTTTCCGTTAAATCAAAGGAATTGTCAAGCTGGCGGTCATGAATGAACACCTGATGCCACTGAACTGTCATCTCTGGATCTCTGGTGTGTGGTATGATTTGCAGCTTTTTTCATTCATCCCACTCAGTGTTATCAACACGGTAGCATAAGTGATGTTGCAAAATCTCTTACATAGTAAGACTTGGCCAGGACATGTAGCACGCCCTGCTTTCACATGTCCAACTTTGTGTTTCACTCAAATGCAGAGGGTTGCAAAACTCTGGATTGGCTAAAACACGGATGCACAATGAAATACGAAAGTGTTATTCTAAATAACCTCTCTCTCTCTCAGTCTCAGTGTTTCAGTTTACCCGTTTACCTTGACCCATTTAGCAGGAAATTCCTCCACATGAGAAACTGCATGTGGTTACATCACTGTTATTGTCCCGCCCACACTTACAGAGCCAACAGCCCTTGCATCACCGTTTTTGTTCTATATCCGTCTTGGCTTTGGTCCCGTCTGCTGGTAAGGTTTGATGACACGTTTATAACTTTATTGAAAACAAGCACACACACACTCACACAAACACCAGTATGAGCTGACAATGAGCTGAGAAACACTTTACTTTTAAACTAGTTAAATAGCTAGTATTTCAGGTTTCAATAAGAAAAAAATAGATTTCTTCAGGAAGTCACCTTTTCACCCTTAATTAACATTCTGTTTTGAAATTGCATTGAAAGTCCCATTGAAATCATGCAGGGCTTGGCAAACACATGACTACTCTTACAACGGTGCTTTGGGAAACTTGCTCCAGGTAACAAGCTGTTAATTGAACTAATGACTGATAGCCACTAGGAAACAAGTTAGACAATTACAGATTAATTCCTCTTCCGTTTTATTTGTGCCTACTATCCATGAAACCACACAGGTGGGACATCAGGCAGAATTTTAATCAAAAGCCAAAGTAAAATTTGCCTCTTCAACCTGAGGCGTGGACACTTAATCCAGAAGTCTAACTATCTAACCAGAAAGACATGCTGGATTTCTGGTCACATGTACAATACCCAATCTCTATTTTGAACTGCAGTATTTTCAAGAAAACACAATACATAAAATACAATATCTGTCCATTCATGTGAAATTCAATTGCAGCATCTTAAATATTTCTTGGGCCTAGAAACAAACACAGGAACAGTTTTACATGTTGTGCAAGATCTTGCATCATCTGCTGGAAACTTACTCAGATTGACTCAGAGTTACCAAAATTAGCCGGCTATAAAGAACCTTAAGGGGGTATAGCATTAATATTTTGGGTTTGGATTTTGGGATGCTATGGGCTAATGCTCATGTCTTATTCTGGCCAAGCTTCCAAACTGCAATTTTTAGACTGGGCTCTCTTGACTGTGACACATCAGACAATTAATTTGAAATAGAATTAATATTAATAGAAGTCCACAGCCAATCACAATAAAAGCAAGCATCCATAATTCAGATATCAAAACAGATGTGCGGTCCCACTGATGGTCACCATGCAATTTTAGCTATTAGATACAGCTACAGAACATGACTGTCTTTCATCATGCAAGCTAACTATACGGATGCCTGTTATGATTGAAATTGCCGTTAACCTGAAACCACAGTGGAGTTATTACTCAAAACCAGGGATTTACCCTGAACACTCACTAAAGGTCCCATTTCAACCACACCGTCAACAGGTTTAATTATTTCAATAACAGTATCTGCAAGGAGCCTTCTATATGTTACCTAAGGTTTTAAAACAAAAGATATCTCTGCAGAGCTCCGCACATATACATGGTTCGACCTAAAAGGTTTTAATGAGGTTCTACCCAAATACCTTTACTATTACTGTATCTCAGTCCATTTGCACGTGCTTCTAACTGTGTTCTTTTTTTTTACTTAAACAGCAACCTTAAGCGCTTTTGTTTCCACTGAGGTTCCTCTCTGAAAGCTCTCCAGCTTACATGTCCTTAAGATTTTTTTCAGGATCCCATTTTACTGTACTTTTGTATATTAAAGGCGTGATTAGCAACAACGCAGAAAAAAACCAATCAGTTTTGCTTGAGGAATCTGTTTTGTAATGAATGTGCGTCCAGAGAAATAGAAATGGTGAGATAATGAGTTACACTGTCAATGTACTGGAAACGTGTGACAGTCATCACCCTCATGCTGAATTTAAAGCCTAACCAGGCTGTCCTCATCTAGCTGCTACATGTGCTTCATGCTGCCTGTGATGGTTGGTGGATGCACATCACAGGCAGACTAACAAGACTAAGATTGTACAGCCATGTGTAGTTTATTAGATGGTGTTGATGATGTGAAGAGGATGAAGAAGACTCCACTGACACCGTCTTGATTTCATATAAAGGTTTATTACAAAGAAGTACAGCGTCAAAACAAGCATCTGCACATCTGCTCCTGAGAGGGTGTGAAGCCAATCAACCACTCTGAAGAAGAAGTTCTGGTTTGGAGCTTTAGCACAGTATCCTGTCTCTATGTTACTAGTGGATTTTTCCTAGCTTTGGCCACATCGTGTCATCATAATTTTCCTGTGTTACATCATGTCATTGCATCGTTATTGTGGGTTTAAACATACAAAGGTTAAGTGATCAAAATATGTACAGCGACAGCTGACACGTTATACCAGTCAGATGCACTGAGGGAAGAAGTATGTCGAACAAAACATACTTTAGTCAATCGGGCAGGCAGTTAGATTGGAGGGCAAGATGTGTCTGGCAATTTGGCCTGTCTGTTATAAGTCACAACTTCAAATTTTATACAAGCTCCAAAAAGTTTCTGATCCCTCTGGCATGAGGGAAAATTGATAGACCAAGATGTTGTAAATATGAACTGTTTATAAAGCACAACAACACATGGTGATGTAAAACCAGGGTTATATTCATCAGTGTTTCCATGATTATGAATAAGAGTTGAAATTGAAATAGTTAAAACCAAGTCTTGAGCACTGTTAAGCTTTTATATGCTGTCTTTTGCACTTCCTGAGGATACAGTTTTTGAAACACTCTGTTAGCAAACTGGGCCACAGGTCACAAGAACAGAACAGTATCACTGTTAAGGTTCAGAGTTTTTTACTACCTACTAAGATGTCTGTTTTTATAAATCAAGTCTCATAAAACTGGCATCCGTTGCTCAGTCAGAGGGTGCAGCAGAGCACATTATCCATGTATAAATAGCATTTCATTAAATATAAACACTATAATATAAACAAAGTATTAGTGGTCATAGCTGGACCTCTGTCAGCCGCATCAGAGGGACAGAAGTTTGGGTCTGAAATAATGGTTACTGTATGTGTTGGGGGAAAAAAATCCTAATATTTAGTTTATATACAAATAAAATACACATATTTTTATATGTATATTTTATATGTATTTTATAAGTATTTTTTATCACCAACCACCTCATGTGGTCAATATTTAGCAGTGACATCTGAATGTTTGTTGCAAACTTAGAACTCCAACATCCACCCTCTCTGAGACAGTTGTTGTCTCTGTTTTTGCTATAGCAGTTGTACTCTCTCATACGTATTTATTTGAATGGGTCTTCCAACACTATGAACTCCATGCCTCGTGTCTGACCAGTTCAATTTCTAGCGGCTTTTATCCAACAACATTTCTCATAACCCCTAGACCTTTGTTGGTTAAAGACGTCATGGCTCGGCTGGGTGGGTGGACGGTGACAATTGAAGGTAGATTTACAGAAACCTGAGATAATACCGCAGGAAACACTGTTTCCTGAGAGTCTTTCTGCAAATTCACCTTCAGTTGCCACCTTCCAACCATCTCACTGCAATCTCTTATTCAGTGTTGCCAGATTGGATTGACAGAACAGTTCTGCTTTCACTTTGGCTCTCTATGGACTGTTTGCTAAATCCTTTTCTCCAAACTGTGATTATCCAATCTTATCTTAGAAACCATAGCCAGGCATGGACGGAGTGTCAAGGTTGATGTCTTTGTTGAGACTTTTCAATACCAGAAACAAAAGACCGAAAGTGGATTAACCTGCATGTTATCTGTTCAAATAAACTTCAAACGTTAGCGTACCCAGCAAACTATCTTACTACCTTCACTAGTAACCCAGTGTTACTTCCGAGGACAAACACCTAAAACAGGGTTATGTTGCTCCTCTATTTTTCCTTACCATACGTTAAACACACTAAGTAGCTCTACACCAAGAACAATGCTGTTTCTTTATTTCCATGTCTTTTACATGGATCATCAACTGGAGAGGATGTTGGCTTTATCCTAAGACATGTAGCTTTAGCTTCAGCCGCTTAGCACAATATCATGTATAGTATGTAGCCATCAACCCTTTACAGGGTTAGCTTTTTGTTTTTCTTTGAAAAGGCAGCTAAAAGTGACAAGTGTTTTCGACTAACTCCTTGAGCTATTGTTAGCTTAATTAATATTGGTTTTTAATTTGTGTCGTTAGCTAGTTAGCTAATGTTACAGTTACAGTCTTTGTTGTGTCTTGCATTATTGTTGGGTTTTAATTTTTTTTCTTTGTGTGAAGCACAATGTAACTTGGTGTTGAATAAAGATATTATAATTATTGTGTATGTTGATGATGTTAACTCATTTCAGGATGCCCACTGTAAAGACTTTTGCTGTGTTTCTGTATGTCATAAGCAATCTCCTATTTACGTATGTGATGGATTCATGTTCCCACGTGTATATTACAAATGAGGGATCCCAGCCCACTGGCCTTTGAGCTCATTGTAATAATTTACCTGAATGAGTTTATGATGTTGTTCATCATGGCTGAAAGATTAAACCTTGTTGAATCATAAAGTTGAAGCATACACACGCCTGAGTCTACAATGAAGCTGTCATTGGTGTTTATTTAACTCCATGGTCCATGGTTAGGCACATATCCTGTGCTTTTTACAAAAGTGTCTTTCCAATGTTGGACCTCAGCGTGACATCATGAGTTTTAACTTTTTATATAATATTATGACATGATTTATACACACACAAGTGAGTCAGGTTAAGTTTCAATACAATTTATGGATCACAGATATCAGTGCTTTGTCAAGAATATTTAGAGACCAAATAGCTAAGTGACTTTGAGAATAACAAGTGTGTTTCTTTTCTTTAGCAATGAGCGGTTTATTTTGGTACTGAAGTCTTAATATGAAATTGAACAAATGTATAAGAGACTGAGGTTAGGCAAACAAATCACAGGTCAGATTTGGTCACATGTAATCATTAAAGATTTGATTTTATGACCCAGACTTCTGATTTTGTAAAGCATTTTATGTGTGAGAACTTTTTATGTTTAATGATAGTGGAACAGGATGTGAACCAAGAGAAAAATCTGTACTTGGAAAACAATATATCTCCTGCTTGTGGCTATAACCAAAACCCACAACTATGTTTTCTCTGGAGTTATGAGGAAAAACAATACAAACTGTCCAAAGCACATGACACAATCCTGTACAAATGCCACATCCTTGTAAATAACCGTCTGATTTTAGTTCCGATTTACTGAATGATTTTTTCACTTACTAATGACACAATTTTGCTCTGGTTAAAAATAAACCTGCAGATGTGGGCAAGTTTTTTCTGTTCAAGTTTAATCTTGCTCCACGGTTCATTCCTTGTTCCTAGTACCAAAATTGCTGAAAGCTGCCAAACTTTTCCACGCTGTCTAAGACTCCGGGGCTTTTTCCACATCTTGGAAAGCACGTTCAGGCACAGCAGGCTTTATTTCAGTAAGAAATAGACTGTTCTATTTTTAGTAATAGCCAAACAAAATGAGCCATGCTGCAGATTCAGATCAGAAACACGGACACAAACACAGAGAATACACTCCTTTTATCTTAAAAAAATGCGCCCGGAAGTGAGTATGAAACAGTGGCCTTAAATTCTTAAGCTCTGCAGCTTTGGTAGGGTACAAACTGACCGATCTTTCAATATAGCAGTGCCACGTCAGGTTACCATGTGACGTGACCGTTTTTAGTTCACTTTCACTTTTGGTTAAACAATAGTTACCAGGTAATGATGATGAAACTGCTGACTCTTACAGTAGCCAGACACAGAGAGTGAGAGAGAGAGAGAGAGTGGTTACTGTGAAAACAAAGAAGAGATGTGTATTGCAAAATGGAAACTCTTTTTATTAGTTTCATCCCAACAAGTGATCAGTGCCAAAGCTTACAGGAAGTAGCTACACTGTACATTCCCTGGAATCGTTATACATTGATCTATCACATCGGTTTTTTTTTGTTTTTTTTCACATATGAAACTGCTGTAGCTCTTTTGTGTGAACGTTTCGGCTCATTTTGTGACCATTTAAATGATCACTGATACTTATCTTATAATTGGGTATAATTTGAAGAATACAAATGCAAAGTTCCTCATTTTAAAACATGATTTCTGTGTACAGTTTGTATAAAATATTTTATTTTTGATATAGTAGAAATCAAAACACTCAAAAACCAACCAGTACAATAAAAACCCTGAACATGACATTGTTTGTAAGGTTGGATGAGATGGTAAACCTACCTATATTATGGCTTGACAGGGGTACAATACAACTTGTGTATCATAGCTTAACTAGAAAAGTATATACAAAGAACATCAACCTCAGATCAACACTTGGTTTGTGCTTTACAGCTATAGACATACTTAAAAACAACACAAATACACAAACATGTCCGTGTGACATATTAATACATTACAAAGTAATGTGCACGCTGTGAGTGCAGATACAATCAAATGGGTGAAATATTTCACTTCATTCATCTCCTCTCTGGTCTTTACCCTGAGCTGTCTGTGTGTCAGTGTGATTGCAGCATCAAACCTGTCTGACATGTGTTTAACTCTGCGGGAGCACCAGATCAAGAAACAGAAGATAATGTCAGGTGACATGTTAGTCACATAAAAAAAAAAGGGGGGGGGGTGCATTTTCACTGTCATTGTTGTGGTTAAACAGTCTGGTAATCCAAGTGAGTTAAACACAGTTTCAGGTGTGTTTGGTAGCCACGCAGCACAGAGAAAGTTTATGAGACTCAGATTGGAGCTTCACAGGAGCATAACTGCACCAAAAACAAATACATTCATTTGGTACTACACAACTTGGCACTGTTAAAGTTAAATAAAGTACTTAAGATTATGGTATAGTATCTCTCTAGTTATATAAAATAAATCAAGAAGGCACCTGAGGAGTGTGGAAGCTTTAAAAACCCCTTCACAAGGGTGTTGGTACGTTATTTGGGCTAACGTCCAGTTTAGTTCTCACTCAACTTTGACAAATTATACATTGTTCAAATGCATAAAGCCCCGTGATTTTACCTGTGTAAACCACTTTAAGATCCCAGTATCACTGCAATAAAAGTTGATCATTTTGTAGAGGGAGTGCATACAAAACAGAATGGTAAATTTAAAAAAAAAAGAAGCTTTGTAGCTTTGTAAAGGTGGTTCAGTACTGCGCAGATAAATTGGGATTTTTAGCTCAAAAAAGGCTACCTTTTAAAAGGTCATGTATCATGGCCGTAATCAAAAAGTAGAGCTGAATCGATCAGTCGATTAATCGATGCGGTGATCGTCAGAAAACTAATAAGCCGTTTTTTCAAGAAAAAACACAATTCTTCACTATTTTCTGATGTCTTATGCACCTGACAATTAAATGGTAATCAAGAAAATATATGGCTGATTATGAAAACAATATTCAGTTGCAGCCTAAATAAAAAGGATTCAAGTAAAGTAACCGCATGTGTCCTTGTGCACAAAAAAGGGGGGGTTCTTGTCAAAGAGATAACTTCTTGGTTTAGTTTTTCATATTTACAGAATGAGCTTGTCAATCCCCACCACCACCACCAAAATCAAATCATGTTCTTACACCCATGACCATGTTGTAGCTGGCAGTCAAACTAGCAGTGACACAGCTCCTATGGTCGAGGTAATAAGGAGAGAAAAAAAAAAAGTCAAAAAAGTCTGTCAACATGAGTCATGCCATTGGTGTGAGACCTGCTTAGTGTGTCTGTTCTCACAGCGGCGCATGAACACAAGTGCTGAGGTCCCTTTTTCATTCCAGTCAGCTTTGTCTTCTTCTTAAAGGAGCGTTTGTGGCCCCCTTATCAAAAGAAACACCGTCCCCCCAGCAGATAGCTCAGGCCCATAGTCAGCTCCTTAATCTTGAACCCATCATTGGCATAGAAGTGCAGACTTGCCTGGTCCTTGGCCTTGAGGTAGGCTATACTGTGGAGCCTGCTGCAGTCATCTTCTGAAGTTCGCAGGTCGAAAGAGCTGACAAGAATTTCTTTCACTTGCAGCTCCAGCTTCCCAGTGGCATTCTTACCGGCCAGGCTCTTGTAACACACCTCTATATGCACAATGTAGGGTCCAGTGCAGTTGACGTAGATCTTGTCATTCTGCTTGTCAGCCAGACTCATCATATTCATGCTGTGAGTGTGATTGAACCGCAGCGTTTCATTGACTGAGATGCCTGGAGGGTGAAAGGAGGAATGTGAGACAGAAAGGATAAAGTGATAGAGAGTGAGGAAACACACTTGTTTAACATATTGTGAAACTTCAAAATGTCAGTATTTGACAAAAAGATAAAGGTCAGAACAGGAAGAAACATTTTTTTTTCGTTACTCACTTGAAATGGCACCAAACTGTATGTGTATATTATCCCCAGAAGCCTGTTAAGAAAAAAAAAATAAACACAAACTAAAAAATTGGTAGCTTTGTTTATTGGCCTTCCATCTTTCCTGATCTTAGTTGGCCTTCACTGCCATTATGACATTATAAATGTCACTCAGTACCTTTTGAAAGGTCACACAGATCTGCGCTGTGATCCCTTGATGTTTGACTCTGGGAAGCACAAAGCTTGTTTATTTGACACGGGGGTTAAGTGACATGGTGTGAAAATAGGCAGGCTGATTGAAACTAGGGAAAGTCTCACAGTGCGATGATTAATAACTGTAGTGAGAGTATCATTGCAGCTATAAACACCAAAGCCGGAATGTAGAACACATGTTAGTCATTAAAATAATCATTATACAGTAACTTTGAATAAAGGTCTATGTAGATTATCAGTCATCCAGGTCATAGGATATCTGGAGAACCACTGCATAGCCAGTCCTGCTGCCTCTGACTTTCAAATAGCTTCACTGAAACCACAAGTTGCTTATTTGAAGATAGTCAGTTACTTTCATATGATCCCACTGAAAAGACCCATGTGGCATCTCGTCAGTAACTGTCTGAATATGACCTTACTGTACTGCACCAGCTTGTCCCTCTCCAATCTAGTGATGCTCTCCGCAGTAATGACCATCAGTTCTATATGAGGGAGCTTTCTCCCCGGGGGGAAGGAGGTTCATGCTAACCTAAAATGTAATCTCTACCTGATTGTGGCTCAACGGCACAACTGAATTAGTAAGCGATGAGCATAGAGTAAGTGTTGTAATGACAAAATTAATTAATCTACCCATCTCAGTGAAAGTGATCTCACTAAAGGGTGAGAAACTACTTATTACGGAAACATCATCCCTCACCATAACTTTCCAGCCTTGTTATCAATTGGTAATTGTGAATTTTACCAAAGTAAGAAGGTGTTCCAATATCAAAACGCAGTCAAAACACAGGGTGGTCTCTGCCACTGTAGTCTCATTTTAAAATTGCATTGCTGTTTATGCAGTCTGGAGCCTCCTGTCCCCTGCGAGTGCATGCACGACCCAAGCACTTCCTCACGCACAGTATGAATGAAAAGCTGCACTGAGGGGGAAGTTCCCATGCTATGAATTTTTTTTTAAAAGATGCGTGCTGATAAAGTTTGTCTGAAGTTTTAATTAATTTGAGCACGAGCAGAGGAAGTGGTCTGGATGTATCTATCTGTGGGATGCTCGACTTTTGAGATGAACTTGTTCAAGTTGTGTGTAGAGGAAGTAAATCTACCCTGACCCAACAGCAGAGATGTATTTGATCAACTTTATCAGTGTTACACAGACCTTTTCAAATGCTAGCTTTACATGATACAAGTTGCATTAAACTGATGTAAGAAAAACTTTTTTTTCCCCTTTTAAACATTCAAAGTAAACTGCATGTTCATAATGACAACTGGCCTGAGCGCATCACTGCCCATCACCTCCTCTCTGGGTATTAGGCTACGTTAAGCTCCACTCCCAGTTTACTCACCCGCTCCTGAACGCCCTGGTAAACGTAAAAAGTGACGACCAGGCACGCGGCCACCAGCAGATTCTGCACGGCGACGACTACCGCGAGCTTCCTCGCGCGCCACTCTCGGTGGACCACGCGACCTCCCTCAGCATCCATCCTCCTCCGGTCAATCAGTGCTCTGAGCGCCCTGCAGGAGCTCCGCGAGGCTTTTAACGCGAGTGGGCAAGGTGAAAGGAGGGGAGTGACTGGAAAGAAAGCGCTGATGATCTACACTTTATTTTGTTTGTGCCTATGCGTGGGTGGGGGGGTTGCGACACACACACACACACACACACACAAACACACTCAAGAACATACACACACACACACACACACAGACAGGACGACAGAGAAGCAGGAGTGAAACCAGCGCACCGGGAGCTGATTGGCTGACAGCGACAAACTTACTGTGATGATGGGACACGAACCGAGCAGTGAAACCTCCCACATCATGAACGCTTCAATCACAGTGATGTTCCCATAACATTCATCAGGGGGTGTAGGGACATATTTGAACTCTAGCTTGTTTCTAGGAAACCAAAGATAACGTGCTCATGTGACTATACATGTTTGGGTTTTTTTGGTTTGTTTTTTGTTTTTTTATTAATCCCTTACTGCAGTCACACCGTGATCGATGAAGTTAAAGAATCAAAGAGATTTTGATTTCTCATTTTAACGTTTAACTACAGTTTTGTTTGGTTTGAAGTTTATTGCATGCAAATTTCTTTTAAAGAATAGTGGGACATTTTGGAAAACACAGTTATTCAACTTGATGCCAAGAGCTGGATTAGATGATTGGTAGCACTCACATTGGCCTGTACGCTAAATACGAAGCTAGAGCTAGTAGCCGTGTAGCTTAGCTTAGCATAAAGGGGGGAACAGCTAGCCTGGCTCGGAGTGAATGTAAAACCCTGCACAAAAACCGCAAGGTGTAGTTGATACTTTGCTACTTGTAGGGATTAAACACAAAAATTATAATGTTTTAATTGGTGAGTTTTAGATGAGCTGGTCAACAGATTTAGGACCGAGCCAGGCTGTTTTCCCGTTTCTACTCATTGTGCTAAAATAACAGACAGCTGGCGGTTGCTACATGTTTAGCATACAAACATGAGAGTGGTACCGAGCTTCTCATCCAACTGTCCATGAGAAAGCGAATAAGTGTGTTTCCCAAAATGTCAAGAAGTTTCTTTAGGAAGTTTTAATGTTCAAGGGATTAAAACAACACTCCCTTTCAGTTTATATTAATCGGTTAATCAAATTACCACAAACTAATCGCCATACAGGGAACCCTTGGACCTTTGGGGGCCCCTGAGGGTCTGGAGCAGTTAATCGGTCTGTAATCCTTTATTGCATTAGTCTGTCATCACAACGCCACACATGTTCAGTTTAGCCCTTATCAATGTGAGTCCAGCTGAGTCAAAGGGAGACTTTTTTTTTTTTTGGCAAGTCACACTATTTTTTTTTTGTCTTGTCAAAATCTGAATTTTTTCCAGATTGCCATATCAAGTGTCATTTCATCACTTTCAACAGTGTGTAATGCCAGTGTGTATGTGATACTTATAGTGAGTCAACATTCATGTCACTTTATACTTGGTTTTATCTTCAATATCTTCCCAAGCACACAGGTGTTGATACTGCTCTAATAGGTGATAGGACTTCTGAGTGTTTGTCATAATCATAGGGGAGTTTGCCGTGGGCTTTAACACACTGTCCATCCCAAATGGTATCTATGACATTATCTTAGAGGGACATCTAGTGTGTTGGGTATTTTTGGTGTACTTTTTTTCCACTTTATGGTCACTGCAAACACAAGTAGAAAAAAAAATCCTACTCAAGAGATCGAAGAAAGGGGAGAAAGTCACTCATAAGTGATGAAATCTGAATGTTGTATGACATGATGCCAGCTACAGACAAACATGACATAAT